>NC_136514.1:65013763-65016263 GCF_053919585.1 Euprymna scolopes | reverse complement strand
TATATGTATATATATATATATGTATATATGTATGTATATATATATGTATATATGTATATATATGTATGTATGTATATATGTATATATATTTTTTTTTTTTTTTTTTTTTACAAAGGCATCCCCACATTATCAAGGCCCAGAGGCCACTCAAGGATAAGGGTTAAAGAGTGTACAGTAGAAATTGGTCAATATAGTAATCATTAGTAATGAAAATTTGGTAAATTTAATAACTTATATGGAACGGCTCATCAAGAACTTATTTACTTTAGACTTGAACACAACCATATTGTAGTCAGCAGGAAAACGGAAGACAATTCCACAGGCGTGCAGTTCTAAGAAAGAAGCTTTGTTCATGGAATCTACGTTTAGGTTTAGGCACAGATAAAGAGTGGGGGAAATTATTGATAGTGTTTACAGCTAGACGAGTGTTTCTTGTGAAAATTTGGCGAGGGGGGACCATAGATTGAAGCTCAGTTGAACACTTTCCATGAAAATAACGATACATCAGAGACAAACTCGCAACATCTCTTCTGTGAGATAAAGGTTGCAAGGAGGAGAAAAGGACATCTCCTACGAGGCTACGAAGTCTATTTTGAACTCTATCAAGGCAGGACAAGTCCTTTCTAGCAGCTCCTGCCCAGATGTGGCAACAGTATTCCATCCTTGGACGTACCTGGCTCTTATATAGGTAGAGAATAGCATCAGCAGTGAGATATCTACTGGATCGATAGAAAGATCCCACCATTTTTCCAGCGGCCTTGGCAACAGATTTGATATACGTGTTCCATTTAAGATCAGGAGTAATGGTCAAGCCCAGAAGCTTGTCAAAACTTGAGGCCTCCTGAAGATGAGAGCCATTCATTTCAATTGATGACAAATGTGAATTAGAATGTTGATGATGTAAAGAGAGAAGCTTGGTTTTAGATGCATTAAAAGTAACCAGCCACTCCTTTCCCCATTGTACTACGTGCTCAAGATCAGAGGAGAGAGAATTGGAGAGAACTTGGTCGTTTACTGTCTTAGATGTGGTACCATAAATGGTAGTGTCGTCAGCATAAATGTCTACAAATGATGTAAGGATATGATTTGGAAGATCATTAATGTAAATCAGGAAAAGAGTTGGGCCCAGTATGGTATGAAATGGTCAATACCTACAATTAACCATTCAGTTAGGTCTAATACTATAGAGGACACATCCTTTTTAAACATGGAATGCAGAGGTAGATCAGATATAAATGTACGGAAGCATTAATACTGTGAGCTTCTGATTTTTGCCCCTCAACTACTACTCTTATGAACCTATCAGAAAGAAATGATTTAATAATTGAGAAGACTTTTCCAGCTATACCATAGCTAGCGATCTTATGAAGTAAACCTTTATGCCATACCCTATCAAAGGCTTTAGATATGTCAAGAGCAATTGCCCTAGAAAGATTGCCACCGTCGAGAGATTTGCTAATCCTATGCGATATAGCTGTAAGGACATCTGCTGTAGATCTAGCAGAACGGAAACCATATTGAGTGTCACTAAGAAGGTTATTTTTGTTGAGATGTTTGATTACTTCTGTATTTAACACAGATTCTAGCAACTTACTCATGATGCACAGGAGACTTATTGGCCTGTACTGAGAGGGGGATGAGCGATCACCTGAATTCTTAAATACAGGGCATACTGATGAGATTTTCCAGGGAGATGGGAAACTATTCTCCTTAAGACAACGTTTAAACAGTTTTGTAAGTATGGGCGCTAATTCAGGTTGAAGTTTTTTGAGTACTATAATTGGAATACCATCAGGGCCAGTTGCTTTACTGCAATCAAGGTTTTTGATTAGCTTCGCAACATCACGTACAGATATACGTATATCACATAGCGTGTTTTCTGATACAGGAGGAAATATTGGGGGTTGGCGGTCTTGGTCGCAAAGCTGCAAAGTTCTTGACAAAGAGTTTGGCTTTGTCTGATGCTGACGAGATTACCTCAGGTCCATTGATAATAGTTGGGATGGAGCACATGCTTCTGTTCAGGATTCTGTTTGCTATTTGCCAAAACTGGTGGGAACCAAGCCGCTGCTCAGCTACTTTGGACTTAACAGATTGAGCATACAACTCTCTTGCGTTCCTTATTACTTTCTTATAATGGTTGCTGGCAGTCCTGAAAACGGCTTTAGTTTCCATACATCTATTACGTTTGAAGCAGTGGAAAAAGTGATTTCTGTGCGCAATGGCAGCAGCACATTCTGGAGAGAACCATGGCTGGCTGTTAGGTTTTTGCTGAAACTTTTTTGAGGGTATGAAATGGTCAATACCTACAATTAACCATTCAGTTAGGTCTAATACTATAGAGGACACATCCTTTTTAAACATGGAATGCAGAGGTAGATCAGATATAAATGTACGGAAGCTATCCCAGTCAGCCTTAGTGTATCGATATACTATACGATGAAGAGGTACGTCTGGGGACTTATTACATTTCATTTTTATCTTAATTGATACAACAGAG
>NC_136514.1:64848763-65003763 GCF_053919585.1 Euprymna scolopes | reverse complement strand
CATTTTTTAATCTGAGTTTGTCAATTTAAAAAAATTATTTTCAAATTTTTCAAATTTGATTTCCAAACAAAATGTTCTAAGTACATGCGTTTAACTTGTAATTAAGGTAGAATTGTGTTTTTTGGTAGTAAAAAAAAAACAAAAAATATATAACAAATAAAAGGTACTTGTGCATTTATGCTACCATGCTGAAATAATAACATTATTATTTAGAAACCCATTCTTAACATGGGGAAGGAAGGGTGTTTTTTGTTAACTATTCTGTACAATTAAACAAAAAAGATATTGTGAAACTCGAATTTATTTTTAACTCATTGTCAAAACCATTTTTTCGAATCTATAAAATAAACCTGTTTTTTTTTTTTTTAATTAAGGACATCTAAATAATAATAATAATAATAATAATAATAATAATAATAATAAGTTAGTTCGATAAAAAATTTCATTGTGATGCATTTTGTAAATTTTGTACCTTGTTTCCACCTTAACATTTTTCTTTAAAATGACTCCCTTTTAAAGTTTTTGGGTATGCTAAAAACGAATATCGCATTTAAATTTTCCGCAAATAAGTAGCTTTCTGGATATTAAGCAATGTCATTTCTTACGTTATTGCTGTTGGGCATGTTGGTATGTGTGTTTGTGCATAGTTTCTCAGGGTTGTGTTTGCGCGTTTGCACATACCAATATGGCCACCAGCGATAACATAAGAAATGACATTGCTTAATATCCGGAAAACTACTTATTTGCAGAAAATTTAAATGTCATATTCGTTTTCAGCGTACTCTAAAACTTATAAAAGTAATCATTTTAAATGTTAAGGTGGAAACAAGATAAAAAATTACCGTTTTATTTCTTTGTTTACATAATTGAATTTTCAGTAAAACAACAATAGAAATGACAAAAATTTCCATCAATTGGTGAATATATATAGTTGGTGCTTATCAAGATTCCTGGTATCCTGGTACTGTGAAAGTTACATCGAGGATTCATGTAGAGTACGATTTATGGTTGCATCTCAGGAAATAGGGGTATATTTTGGCCCAGATAGTGAGGATTTACAAAATTGAAAAATGCTTAAGTTCTGGTCGACTATGGGAATTTCCATCTTTTACAGAAATCCAAAATCTATATGAAAAATTTTCTTTGATTTATTTCTGAGATTAATTCATATCTACTCAATTTTTTTTTTTCTTTAAGGGGAGTAGTAAATACTGGCCATGAATGCACTTTAGGCATTCAATGGCTCCACCCCAGATTAAGCTCTCCTTTGGTGAGGAGGCAGGAAAATGCCTATTCTCAATAAAGCTATATTTAAATACGACTATAATACTTAGTTTTGTTCATAAATAGACACCCACTGTATGATACCATGCACCAGTTTTAAAAAAATTGAAATTTGTACATTTGAATTTCTAATTCATGGCTTATGGTAAAGAGATACATCAGATTTGACTGCATAATCAGAAAGAGCACATAATTTTACATAAGAGTGCTAAGTTTCATTAGAATAGCTTGAAAAATAAATAAATGGTGGCGAAATTACCGAATTTCTTGAAATGTTGAGGTCCGTAATTTAGCCCACTTTTTCTAAAGAAAAATGTCCATGGAAAAGCCTAAATTTTGGCACTTACAATTCTCATAACTTTTGAACTACTGATGGTATTCGTATAATTCAAACAGTTTTAAGCATCTTTTACATAGCTCTTTTCATGCAAGTTGATAAAATAACAATTACCTAAAAAGAAAAATCAACTTGTAGTGCTACCTTTTATAGATCATGTCAAGCTGGCCTAATGGTTATCACACTTGACTCATTGTCTAGGTTTTGGTTTCAATCTTAGCTCGAGTATTTTGTTTTTACTTACAGTGAACTTTAAGTGAACTGTTTAGAAAAAGCAATACTCGCATATACGTTTCAGTTGCTTTCTATTTTTTTTTTTTTTTTACTTCATTTTTTTTTTTTTTTTAAGGAATTTAACATTATATTTAATACTTATGGTATTTCTGTTTATAATAAATAAGAACTCTGCATTAATTAAAATATATTTATGTGTCAGGCAATGCCGGACAGACTGCTTGTTTATATATATATATATATATATATATATATATATATATATATGATACTGCTGAAACTCTCCAGCTACAGAAACAAAATAGAGTTTCATGTAAAAATAGAAATTGACTGAAACTGAAACAAAATATGAAACGAACACACCACTCAAAAAACTGAATTGTTTTGTTTTTATTTAGATTAAAACAGACATTAAACATTAACAGATTTATTTATTTTAAAGGTACATTTGCAGAATATGGTTCGAGGTGTTTATGGTATGTTTTTATGAAATTATTAATTGAAAATATAGAATAGTTGAAAAAACCTGGTTAGTATTCAGCATAAGTACCTTTAAAATAAATAAAACTGTTAACGTTTTTATAACATAAATAAAAAAATTTTGGAATAAAATACCTTTGTTGGTGGAAAATGCTGTGGTCACACACTAAATGAATGTCCTTATTAAATTGTTAGGTGAAGGTACAGAATATGTATTAAAAAAAACGGTTTATATTCTGCATAAATATGTTTAAAATAATTCAAAATGGTCATGTTTTTTTTTGTTAAAATCCTGTACTGATCTGATCCATATATGAATGTCTTGGAAAAGTTCACTTCTGATTTATGTTTACCAGTTGTAAAATATGCAAACCAACTTGGCTGTTTTTCAGAAAACCAGAATATTTTCAAACTGGTGAACATAAATCAGAAGTGACTTTTCACAGGCGTTCATATATGAATCGAATCAACTGAAAAATGTCAACAAAGAAGTGTCGAACTTGGTTTTAACACACAAAAAAAAATTTCAGTTTTTATTTTAAAATAAATGAAACTGCTAATGTTTTTTGTACATAAATTAAAAAAATAGCAACAACAGTATAATAATAATAATAATAATAATAATAATAATAATAATAATAATAGTAATAGTAATAAAAGTCCAAATCAACAAATAGACTGGCCCCAAAACTCTTACAGTAAGCTGATAGAGTATCTGTTTTGTACGAATGCCAATAAGTGATACAGAATTCCATTTTGACGCATGTAAATAAGCAAATTAATAGAGAAAAAAATGTAGATTTATTCAGTTTAGGGTCTCCATACATATTAGAATACTAGCCGTACCCAGTACCCAGCTGTAGTTCAGTTTGTTCTTATGAAAGTTTTTTATAAGAAGGAATTAGTGTGGTAAATGGCATTTTTTTACATTACAAAAAAATTATCCTTAGAGAGAGAGAGAGAGAGTTGAGAAGAATATATATACTGCGATACTATAATAAAAAAAAAAGAAAAATAATCTTAGCTGCATCGCTAGTTTGAAACAATAATAAGAAGAAGAAGAGGAAGAAGAATTATAATAATAATATGGAGAAGGAGAAGAAACAAACAAATAAACAAAATACATTAACATAATGGGATAACATATTTCACCATGAGAATATCTCTTAATAGAATAAAAAACATAAATAAAATAATAAAAATAATAATAATAATTACCCCCAGCTACCTACGGTTTTAACTAGTCACATCTTACTGCAGTCCTAACCTCTACGTGCAGTTCTATTCTCTTACGCTATCTTGAATATACTTTGTTTTCTTTTTAAAAAAGAGAGGTATTTTCTCCCGAAATTAATCAAAGTTCCATCACACCAACAAACTTTATATATACCGGACATGCCAACAACTTGGTTACAAATTAATTATGTAACAAGGTGAGGAATGATAGATGAATAAACAGTTAGACATTTCTCTACTCGAACATACCCGTCTGTTTGTTTTTCTTTTCTTTACTCTCATGATTCCGGTCCTTTCTGCATGGCTTTTGGCTTTTAAAACTTCCATATATTCCTTTACCAGCAATGCTTCAAGCAAACTACCACTGGTCTATACTGAGCAAACAGACCGCATTACAAAAATGACCCCAAAAAAACTACCTATCTTAATAAATTCATAACTTTTACTATTTTTGATTATTTACTGTTCTTTTCCTACTGTTTTTTAAGGTTTTTTTAAAAGTTTTTTTTTTTTCAATATGTCCACCTCCTCAAATTTTTTTAAATTGACAACTTTTATAGGTTTCCAAGTACGCTGATTACGAAAATCACAATTAGATTTTGCGGAGATAAGTAATTTTCTACGTATAAAGACGCGTGTGCGATAAAGAAATCTACTTCTCTGCAGCTGATGTGTTTCTGTGTCTGTGTGTGTCCGTGTATCATCTACTGAAATTCGCCATGTAGCAGTATTTGTAAATAGGGAAAATTCACATAAAAATGCAAAGAAACCATGTATTTTATTTTCTGTATTAAAGGTCCGGTGTGTTTTGTCGGCATAATCTAAGAAAAAGAGCGCAGCAATATAGTCAGAGGGGAAAAAATACCTGTCATTGTGATGCCATATTTGAATTCATTTATGATGCAGATACCGTTAATTCCAAATATAAGAATGGTCAGAGATAAGCCAATCACAATGAACAGAGTTAGGTAGGGAGGAATTTATTATTTGTGAATCAAAAAATGGAAAGAGTATGTTATGTAAAGACCAGTTAATGGTGGTGCAAGCACAATATCGTATGCAAATATAGAATTTGACCCAGTCTGAACTGGTAGCGGTGGAAGCACTAAATATTGAGAGAGAAAAATAGGAACTTCTTCCTTTGTAAATGTAGCAATTGTGATGATGTTGCTCATCGGATGTAATGTACCATTTTATTATTACAAGTGAATGTGGCAGAAATGGTGGTCATAACCTATATAAGATAGTGGCTATCAGGATAGATGTATAAAATTTGCATGCAGCATTTGTTGTTTCAAACCTACCGTACTTTGGTCCAGAGGGGACTTTCTGCAATCAAAATATTATATATGGAGATAATGAAAATGAATAGCGAAAAGAGTTTATGCAAACATGATAATTATTATATGAGCATAGATATGAGTTGTAGGCTATGTAAGAATATGAATACTATTTGAATCGACATGTGACTGTTTGTAATAAAGGATATGTACAAAGAATTTATAATGAAAAATGATGCCATGTTAAATGTAGTGATATTGCTTGGTCAAATATTTGTTATATCTAAGGAATGACGGAATAGCAGAATGTAAGCAAACACCAAAAAAAATTACGGGAAAAGTAAGGAATGAAAGAGTAAGGGAATGGTTATTACTTGATTAGGGTTTGAAGCATAAGGAAATGATAAAATCCTGAAAGCTGATAATGAAATAATAGTGGTCATTGCTAATACGTTAATATTAGGTTGTTGCAAAAACAATATCATTTTCTCACATATGTTACTTTCTGAATTAATTCATTGATAATTCATATAGCCATGTTTTATATATAATTTTTAAATTCATTGATATATATATATATAGCCATGTTTTATATATGATTTCTGAATTAATTCATTGATATATATAGCCATGTTTTATATATGATTTCTGAATTAATTCATCGATACATATAGCCATGTTTAATATATGATTTCTGAATTAATTCATTGATATATATAGCCATGTTTTATATATGATTTCTGAATTAATTCATTCATATATATAGCCATGTTTTATATATGATTTCTGAATTAATTCATTCATATATATAGCCATGTTTTATATATGATTTCTGAATTAAGTCATTGATATATATATAGCCATGTTTTATATATGATTTCTGAATTAATTCATTGATATATATAGCCATGTTTTATATATGATTCCTAAATTAATTCATTGATATATATAGCCATGTTTTTTATATGATTTCTGCATTATATATGACTAGCGAGGGGTACCCGGCCTTGCCCGGATGTTTTTCGGGGTATGTGACAAAAAAACCAGAGCATTGACGACGCGCAGTTGCAAAATAGTAAAGTGTTAAAAAAACAAACAGGTCCGCGGTTTTGATTGACATGACGGCGATAGGTATTCAGCAGTTATTTTGTGCGGGACAGTTTTGAATGAGGGGAATAAATCGTTTTTTTTTTTTTTTAAAAATCCACTCCCTGTTTATTAGGAGGAGCGAAATGAAAGCTACAGTCTGATATGACGAAGTCGACATTGAACAAACGTTACTTAGCTCTCTTGAGACAACTGGCTTTCGGCCTGTGATTAGAGTCGAGTTTCGCTTTTTTTTATACCGAAAACCGAATGTAATGCGTGCCGATGCAGGAAATGTGGAATAATTAACGTTTGCAAGTCAATAAAATTACATAGACAGGCCAGCTCCGTGGATAACTCTGAGGTATTACAATTTATAGATAATAAAAAAGTTTTAAAAAGTTGTGAAGCGAGCAAGTGCTTCTTTGAAAGAAGCCTTTCGTGGACATCGAGGAAAAGTGAACATACATACACACATACATTTTCGCTTTTATATATATAGATTTCTGAATTAATTCATTGATATATATAACCATGTTTTATATATGATTTCTGAATTAATTCATTGATATATATAGCCATGTTTTTTTTATGATTTCTAAATTAATTCATTGATATATATAGCCATGTTTTATATATGATTTGTGAATTCATTGATATATATATATATAGCCATGTTTTATATATGATTTCTGAATTAATTCATTGATATATATAGCCATGTTTTATATATGATTTCTGAATTCATTGATATATATATAGCCATGTTTTATATATGATTTCTGAATTAAGTCATTGATATATATAGCCATGTTTTATATATGATTTCTGAATTCATTGATATATATATAGCCATGTTTTATATATGATTTCTGAATTAATTCATTGATATATATAGCCATGTTTTATACATGATTTCTGAATTAATTCCTTGATATATATAACCATGTTTTATATATGATTTCTGAATTAATTCATTGATATATAGCCATGTTTTATATATGATTTCTGAATTAATTCATTGATATATATAGCCATGTTTTATATATGATTTCAGAATTAATTCATTGATATATATATAGCCATGTTTTATATATGATTTCTGAATTAATTCATTGATATATATAGCCATGTTTTATATATGATTTCAGAATTAATTCATTGATATATATATAGCCATGTTTTATATATGATTTCTGCATTAATTCATTGATATATATAGCCATGTTTTATATATGATTTCTTAATTAATTCATTGATATATATATAGCCATGTTTTATATATGATTCCTGAATTAATTCATTGATATATATAGCCATGTTTTATATATGATTTCTGAATTAATTCATTGATATATTTAGCCATGTTTTATATATGATTTCTGAATTAATTCATTGATATATATATAGCCATGTTTTATATATGATTACTGAATTAATTCATTGATATATATAGCCATGTTTTATATATGATTTCTGAATTAATTCATTGATATATATAGCCATGTTTTATATATGATTTCTGAATTAATTCATTGATATATATAGCCATGTTTTATATATGATTTCTGAATTAATTCATTGATATATATAACCATGTTTTATATATGATTTCTGAATTAATTCATTGATATATATAGCCATGTTTTATATATGATTTCTGAATTAATTCATTGATATATAGATAGCCATGTTTTATACATGATTTCTGAATTAATTCATTGATATATATAACCATGTTTTATATATGATTTCTGAATTAATTCATTGATATATATAGCCATGTTTTATATATGATTCCTAAATTAATTCATTGATATATATAGCCATGTTTTTTATATGATTTCTGAATTAATTCATTGATATATTTAGCCATGTTTTATATATGATTTCTGACTTCATTCATTGATATATATATATAGCCATGTTTTATATATGATTTCTGAATTAATTCATTGATATATATATAGCCATGTTTTATATATGATTTCTGAATTAATTCATTGATATATATAGCCATGTTTTATATATGATTTCTGAATTAATTCATTGATATATATATAGCCATGTTTTATATATGATTTCTGAATTAATTCATTGATATATATAACCATGTTTTATATATGATTTCTGAATTAATTCATTGATATATAGCCATGTTTTATATATGATTTCTGAATGCATTGATATATATAGCCATGTTTTATATATGATTTCTGAATTAATTCATTGATATATAAAGCCATGTGTTATATATGATTTCTGAATTAATTCATTGATATATAAAGCCATGTTTTATATATGATTTCTGAATTAATTCATTGATATATATATAGCCATGTTTTATATATGATTTCTGAATTCATTCATTGATATATATAGCCATGTTTTATATATGATTTCTGAATTAATTCATTGATATATATATATAGCCATGTTTTATATATGATTTCTGAATTAATTCATTGATATATATAGCCATGTTTTATATATGATTTCTGAATTAATTCATTGATATATATAGCCATGTTTTATATATGATTTCTGAATTAATTCATTGATATATATAACCATGTTTTATATATGATTTCTGAATTAATTCATTGATATATATAGCCATGTTTTATATATGATTTCTGAATTAATTCATTGATATATATATAGCCATGTTTTATATATGATTTCTGAATTAATTCATTGATATATATAGCCATGTTTTTTATATTATTTCTGAATTAATTCATTGATATATATAGCCATGTTTTATATATGATTTCTGAATTAATTCATTGATATATATAACCATGTTTTATATATGATTTCTGAATTAATTCATTGATATATATAGCCATGTTTTATATATGATTTCTGAATTAATTCATTGATATATATATAGCCATGTTTTATATATGATTTCTGAATTAATTCATTGATATATATAGCCATGTTTTTTATATTATTTCTGAATTAATTCATTGATATATATAGCCATGTTTTATATATGATTTCTGAATTAATTCATTGATATATATAGCCATGTTTTATATATGATTTCTGAATTAATTCATTGATATATATAGCCATGTTTTATATATGATTTCTGAATTAATTCATTGATATATATATAGCCATGTTTTATATATGATTTCTGAATTAATTCATTGATATATATAACCGTGTTTTATATATGATTTCTGAATTAATTCATTGATATATATAGCCATGTTTTATATATGATCTCTGAATTAATTCATTGATATATATATAGCCATGTTTTATATATGATTTCTGAATTAATTCATTGATATATATAGCCATGTTTTATATATTATTTCTGAATTATTTCATTGATATATATAGCCAATTTTTTATATATGATATCTGAATTAATTCATTGATATATATAGCCATGTTTTTTATATTATTTCTGAATTAATTCATTGATATATATAGCCATGTTTTATATATGATTTCTGAATTAATTCATTGATATATATATAGCCATGTTTTATATATGATTTCTGAATTAATTCATTGATATATAAAACCATGTTTTATATATGATTTCTGAATTAATTCATTGATATATATAGCCATGTTTTATATATGATTTCTGAATTAATTCATTGATATATATAGCCATGTTTTATATATGATTTCTGAATTCATTGATATATATATAGCCATGTTTTATATATAATTTCTGAGTTAATTCATTGATATATATAGCCATGTTTTATATATGATTTCTGAATTAATTCATTGATATATATATAGCCATCTTTTATATATAATTTCTGAATTAATTCATTGATATATATAGCCATGTTTTATATATGATTTCTGAATTAATTCATTGATATATATAGCCATGTTTTATATATGATTTCTGAATTAATTCATTGATATATATAGCCATGTTTTATATATAATTTCCGAATCAATTCATTCATATATATAGCCATGTTTTATATATGATTTCTGAATTAATTCATTGATATATATATAGCCATGTTTTATATATAATTTCTGAATTAATTCATTCATATATATAGCCATGTTTTATATATGATTTCTGAATTAATTCATAGATATATATATAGCCATGTTTTATATATAATTCCTGAACCAATTCATTGATATATATAGCCATGTTTTATATATGATTTCTGAATTAATTCATTGATATATATAGCCATGTTTTATATATAATTTCTGAATTAATTCATTTATATATATAGCCATGTTTTATATATCATTTCTGAATTAATTCATTGATATATATAGCTATGTTTTATATATGATTTCTGAATTAATTCATTGATATATATAGCCATGTTTTATATATACTTTCTGAATTAATTCATTGATATATATAGCCATGTTTTATATATGATTTCTGAATTAATTCATTGATATATATAGCCATGTTTTATATATGATTTCTGAATTAATTCATTGATATATATAGCCATGTTTTATATATAATTTCTGAATCAATTCATTGATATATAGCCATGTTTTATATATGATTTCTGAATTAATTCATTGATATATATAGCCATGTTTTATATATAATTTCTGAATTAATTCATTCATATATATAGCCATGTTTTATATATGATTGCTGAATTAATTCATTCATATATATAGCTATGTTTTATATATGATTTCTGAATTAATTCATTCATATATATAGCCATGTTTTATATATGATTTCTTAATTAATTCATTGATATATATATGCATGTTTTATATATGATTTCTGAATTAATTCATTGATATATATATAGCCATGTTTTATATATGATTTCTGAATTAATTCATTGATATATAAAGCCATGTTTTATATATGATTTCTGAATTAATTCATTGATATATATAGCCATGTTTTATATATGATTTCTGAATTAATTCATTGATATATATAGCCATGTTTTATATATGATTTCTGAATTCATTGATATATATATAGCCATGTTTTATATATAATTTCTGAGTTAATTCATTGATATATATAGCCATGTTTTATATATGATTTCTGAATTAATTCATTGATATATATATAGCCATCTTTTATATATAATTTCTGAATTAATTCATTCATATATATAGCCATGTTTTATATATGATTTCTGAATTAATTCATTGATATATATAGCCATGTTTTATATATGATTTCTGAATTAATTCATTGATATATATAGCCATGTTTTATATATAATTTCCGAATACATTCATTCATATATATAGCCATGTTTTATATATGATTTCTGAATTAATTCATTGATATATATAGCCATGTTTTATATATAATTTCAATATTAATTCATTCATATATATAGCCATGTTTTATATATGATTTCTGAATTAATTCATAGATATATATATATAGCCATGTTTTATATATCATTTCTGAATTAATTCATTGATATATATAGCCATGTTTTATATATGATTCCTAAATTAATTCATTGATATATATAGCCATGTTTTTTATATGATTTCTGAATTAATTCATTGATATATTTAGCCATGTTTTATATATGATTTCTGACTTCATTCATTGATATATATATATAGCCATGTTTTATATATGATTTCTGAATTAATTCATTGATATATATATAGCCATGTTTTATATATGATTTCTGAATTAATTCATTGATATATATAGCCATGTTTTATATATGATTTCTGAATTAATTCATTGATATATATATAGCCATGTTTTATATATGATTTCTGAATTAATTCATTGATATATATAACCATGTTTTATATATGATTTCTGAATTAATTCATTGATATATAGCCATGTTTTATATATGATTTCTGAATGCATTGATATATATAGCCATGTTTTATATATGATTTCTGAATTAATTCATTGATATATAAAGCCATGTGTTATATATGATTTCTGAATTAATTCATTGATATATAAAGCCATGTTTTATATATGATTTCTGAATTAATTCATTGATATATATATAGCCATGTTTTATATATGATTTCTGAATTCATTCATTGATATATATAGCCATGTTTTATATATGATTTCTGAATTAATTCATTGATATATATATATAGCCATGTTTTATATATGATTTCTGAATTAATTCATTGATATATATAGCCATGTTTTATATATGATTTCTGAATTAATTCATTGATATATATAGCCATGTTTTATATATGATTTCTGAATTAATTCATTGATATATATAACCATGTTTTATATATGATTTCTGAATTAATTCATTGATATATATAGCCATGTTTTATATATGATTTCTGAATTAATTCATTGATATATATATAGCCATGTTTTATATATGATTTCTGAATTAATTCATTGATATATATAGCCATGTTTTTTATATTATTTCTGAATTAATTCATTGATATATATAGCCATGTTTTATATATGATTTCTGAATTAATTCATTGATATATATAGCCATGTTTTATATATGATTTCTGAATTAATTCATTGATATATATAGCCATGTTTTATATATGATTTCTGAATTAATTCATTGATATATATATAGCCATGTTTTATATATGATTTCTGAATTAATTCATTGATATATATAGCCATGTTTTTTATATTATTTCTGAATTAATTCATTGATATATATAGCCATGTTTTATATATGATTTCTGAATTAATTCATTGATATATATAGCCATGTTTTATATATGATTTCTGAATTAATTCATTGATATATATAGCCATGTTTTATATATGATTTCTGAATTAATTCATTGATATATATAGCCATGTTTTATATATGATTTCTGAATTCATTGATATATATATAGCCATGTTTTATATATAATTTCTGAGTTAATTCATTGATATATATAGCCATGTTTTATATATGATTTCTGAATTAATTCATTGATATATATATAGCCATCTTTTATATATAATTTCTGAATTAATTCATTGATATATATAGCCATGTTTTATATATGATTTCTGAATTAATTCATTGATATATATAGCCATGTTTTATATATGATTTCTGAATTAATTCATTGATATATATAGCCATGTTTTATATATAATTTCCGAATCAATTCATTCATATATATAGCCATGTTTTATATATGATTTCTGAATTAATTCATTGATATATATATAGCCATGTTTTATATATAATTTCTGAATTAATTCATTCATATATATAGCCATGTTTTATATATGATTTCTGAATTAATTCATAGATATATATATAGCCATGTTTTATATATAATTCCTGAACCAATTCATTAATATATATAGCCATGTTTTATATATGATTTCTGAATTAATTCATTGATATATATAGCCATGTTTTATATATAATTTCTGAATTAATTCATTTATATATATAGCCATGTTTTATATATCATTTCTGAATTAATTCATTGATATATATAGCTATGTTTTATATATGATTTCTGAATTAATTCATTGATATATATAGCCATGTTTTATATATACTTTCTGAATTAATTCATTGATATATATAGCCATGTTTTATATATGATTTCTGAATTAATTCATTGATATATATAGCCATGTTTTATATATGATTTCTGAATTAATTCATTGATATATATAGCCATGTTTTTTATATTATTTCTGAATTAATTCATTGATATATATAGCCATGTTTTATATATGATTTCTGAATTAATTCATTGATATATATAGCCATGTTTTATATATGATTTCTGAATTAATTCATTGATATATATAGCCATGTTTTATATATGATTTCTGAATTAATTCATTGATATATATATAGCCATGTTTTATATATGATTTCTGAATTAATTCATTGATATATATAGCCATGTTTTTTATATTATTTCTGAATTAATTCATTGATATATATAGCCATGTTTTATATATGATTTCTGAATTAATTCATTGATATATATAGCCATGTTTTATATATGATTTCTGAATTAATTCATTGATATATATAGCCATGTTTTATATATGATTTCTGAATTAATTCATTGATATATATAGCCATGTTTTATATATGATTTCTGAATTCATTGATATATATATAGCCATGTTTTATATATAATTTCTGAGTTAATTCATTGATATATATAGCCATGTTTTATATATGATTTCTGAATTAATTCATTGATATATATATAGCCATCTTTTATATATAATTTCTGAATTAATTCATTGATATATATAGCCATGTTTTATATATGATTTCTGAATTAATTCATTGATATATATAGCCATGTTTTATATATGATTTCTGAATTAATTCATTGATATATATAGCCATGTTTTATATATAATTTCCGAATCAATTCATTCATATATATAGCCATGTTTTATATATGATTTCTGAATTAATTCATTGATATATATATAGCCATGTTTTATATATAATTTCTGAATTAATTCATTCATATATATAGCCATGTTTTATATATGATTTCTGAATTAATTCATAGATATATATATAGCCATGTTTTATATATAATTCCTGAACCAATTCATTAATATATATAGCCATGTTTTATATATGATTTCTGAATTAATTCATTGATATATATAGCCATGTTTTATATATAATTTCTGAATTAATTCATTTATATATATAGCCATGTTTTATATATCATTTCTGAATTAATTCATTGATATATATAGCTATGTTTTATATATGATTTCTGAATTAATTCATTGATATATATAGCCATGTTTTATATATACTTTCTGAATTAATTCATTGATATATATAGCCATGTTTTATATATGATTTCTGAATTAATTCATTGATATATATAGCCATGTTTTATATATGATTTCTGAATTAATTCATTGATATATATAGCCATGTTTTATATATAATTTCTGAATCAATTCATTGATATATAGCCATGTTTTATATATGATTTCTGAATTAATTCATTGATATATATAGCCATGTTTTATATATAATTTCTGAATTAATTCATTCATATATATAGCCATGTTTTATATATGATTGCTGAATTAATTCATTCATATATATAGCTATGTTTTATATATGATTTCTGAATTAATTCATTCATATATATAGCCATGTTTTATATATGATTTCTTAATTAATTCATTGATATATATATGCATGTTTTATATATGATTTCTGAATTAATTCATTGATATATATATAGCCATGTTTTATATATGATTTCTGAATTAATTCATTGATATATAAAGCCATGTTTTATATATGATTTCTGAATTAATTCATTGATATATATAGCCATGTTTTATATATGATTTCTGAATTAATTCATTGATATATATAGCCATGTTTTATATATGATTTCTGAATTCATTGATATATATATAGCCATGTTTTATATATAATTTCTGAGTTAATTCATTGATATATATAGCCATGTTTTATATATGATTTCTGAATTAATTCATTGATATATATATAGCCATCTTTTATATATAATTTCTGAATTAATTCATTCATATATATAGCCATGTTTTATATATGATTTCTGAATTAATTCATTGATATATATAGCCATGTTTTATATATGATTTCTGAATTAATTCATTGATATATATAGCCATGTTTTATATATAATTTCCGAATCAATTCATTCATATATATAGCCATGTTTTATATATGATTTCTGAATTAATTCATTGATATATATAGCCATGTTTTATATATAATTTCTGAATTAATTCATTCATATATATAGCCATGTTTTATATATGATTTCTGAATTAATTCATAGATATATATATATAGCCATGTTTTATATATCATTTCTGAATTAATTCATTGATATATATAGCCATGTTTTATATATGATTCCTAAATTAATTCATTGATATATATAGCCATGTTTTTTATATGATTTCTGAATTAATTCATTGATATATTTAGCCATGTTTTATATATGATTTCTGACTTCATTCATTGATATATATATATAGCCATGTTTTATATATGATTTCTGAATTAATTCATTGATATATATATAGCCATGTTTTATATATGATTTCTGAATTAATTCATTGATATATATAGCCATGTTTTATATATGATTTCTGAATTAATTCATTGATATATATATAGCCATGTTTTATATATGATTTCTGAATTAATTCATTGATATATATAACCATGTTTTATATATGATTTCTGAATTAATTCATTGATATATAGCCATGTTTTATATATGATTTCTGAATGCATTGATATATATAGCCATGTTTTATATATGATTTCTGAATTAATTCATTGATATATAAAGCCATGTGTTATATATGATTTCTGAATTAATTCATTGATATATAAAGCCATGTTTTATATATGATTTCTGAATTAATTCATTGATATATATATAGCCATGTTTTATATATGATTTCTGAATTCATTCATTGATATATATAGCCATGTTTTATATATGATTTCTGAATTAATTCATTGATATATATATATAGCCATGTTTTATATATGATTTCTGAATTAATTCATTGATATATATAGCCATGTTTTATATATGATTTCTGAATTAATTCATTGATATATATAGCCATGTTTTATATATGATTTCTGAATTAATTCATTGATATATATAACCATGTTTTATATATGATTTCTGAATTAATTCATTGATATATATAGCCATGTTTTATATATGATTTCTGAATTAATTCATTGATATATATATAGCCATGTTTTATATATGATTTCTGAATTAATTCATTGATATATATAGCCATGTTTTTTATATTATTTCTGAATTAATTCATTGATATATATAGCCATGTTTTATATATGATTTCTGAATTAATTCATTGATATATATAGCCATGTTTTATATATGATTTCTGAATTAATTCATTGATATATATAGCCATGTTTTATATATGATTTCTGAATTAATTCATTGATATATATATAGCCATGTTTTATATATGATTTCTGAATTAATTCATTGATATATATAGCCATGTTTTTTATATTATTTCTGAATTAATTCATTGATATATATAGCCATGTTTTATATATGATTTCTGAATTAATTCATTGATATATATAGCCATGTTTTATATATGATTTCTGAATTAATTCATTGATATATATAGCCATGTTTTATATATGATTTCTGAATTAATTCATTGATATATATATAGCCATGTTTTATATATGATTTCTGAATTAATTCATTGATATATATAACCGTGTTTTATATATGATTTCTGAATTAATTCATTGATATATATAGCCATGTTTTATATATGATCTCTGAATTAATTCATTGATATATATATAGCCATGTTTTATATATGATTTCTGAATTAATTCATTGATATATATAGCCATGTTTTATATATTATTTCTGAATTATTTCATTGATATATATAGCCAATTTTTTATATATGATATCTGAATTAATTCATTGATATATATAGCCATGTTTTTTATATTATTTCTGAATTAATTCATTGATATATATAGCCATGTTTTATATATGATTTCTGAATTAATTCATTGATATATATATAGCCATGTTTTATATATGATTTCTGAATTAATTCATTGATATATAAAGCCATGTTTTATATATGATTTCTGAATTAATTCATTGATATATATAGCCATGTTTTATATATGATTTCTGAATTAATTCATTGATATATATAGCCATGTTTTATATATGATTTCTGAATTCATTGATATATATATAGCCATGTTTTATATATAATTTCTGAGTTAATTCATTGATATATATAGCCATGTTTTATATATGATTTCTGAATTAATTCATTGATATATATATAGCCATCTTTTATATATAATTTCTGAATTAATTCATTGATATATATAGCCATGTTTTATATATGATTTCTGAATTAATTCATTGATATATATAGCCATGTTTTATATATGATTTCTGAATTAATTCATTGATATATATAGCCATGTTTTATATATAATTTCCGAATCAATTCATTCATATATATAGCCATGTTTTATATATGATTTCTGAATTAATTCATTGATATATATATATAGCCATGTTTTATATATAATTTCTGAATTAATTCATTCATATATATAGCCATGTTTTATATATGATTTCTGAATTAATTCATAGATATATATATAGCCATGTTTTATATATAATTCCTGAACCAATTCATTGATATATATAGCCATGTTTTATATATGATTTCATAATTAATTCATTGATATATATAGCCATGTTTTATATATAATTTCTGAATTAATTCATTTATATATATAGCCATGTTTTATATATCATTTCTGAATTAATTCATTGATATATATAGCTATGTTTTATATATGATTTCTGAATTAATTCATTGATATATATAGCCATGTTTTATATATACTTTCTGAATTAATTCATTGATATATATAGCCATGTTTTATATATGATTTCTGAATTAATTCATTGATATATATAGCCATGTTTTATATATGATTTCTGAATTAATTCATTGATATATATAGCCATGTTTTATATATAATTTCTGAATCAATTCATTGATATATAGCCATGTTTTATATATGATTTCTGAATTAATTCATTGATATATATAGCCATGTTTTATATATAATTTCTGAATTAATTCATTCATATATATAGCCATGTTTTATATATGATTGCTGAATTAATTCATTCATATATATAGCTATGTTTTATATATGATTTCTGAATTAATTCATTCATATATATAGCCATGTTTTATATATGATTTCTTAATTCATTGATATATATATGCATGTTTTATATATGATTTCTGAATTAATTCATTGATATATATATAGCCATGTTTTATATATGATTTCTGAATTAATTCATTGATATATAAAGCCATGTTTTATATATGATTTCTGAATTAATTCATTGATATATATAGCCATGTTTTATATATGATTTCTGAATTAATTCATTGATATATATAGCCATGTTTTATATATAATTTCTGAATTCATTGATATATATATAGCCATGTTTTATATATAATTTCTGAGTTAATTCATTGATATATATAGCCATGTTTTATATATGATTTCTGAATTAATTCATTGATATATATAGCCATCTTTTATATATAATTTCTGAATTAATTCATTCATATATATAGCCATGTTTTATATATGATTTCTGAATTAATTCATTGATATATATAGCCATGTTTTATATATGATTTCTGAATTAATTCATTGATATATATAGCCATGTTTTATATATAATTTCCGAATCAATTCATTCATATATATAGCCATGTTTTATATATGATTTCTGAATTAATTCATTGATATATATAGCCATGTTTTATATATAATTTCTGAATTAATTCATTCATATATATAGCCATGTTTTATATATGATTTCTGAATTAATTCTTAGATATATATATATATAGCCATGTTTTATATATAATGTCTGAATCAATTCATTGATATATAGCCATGTTCTATATATGATTTCTGAATTAATTCATTGATATATATAGCCATGTTTTATATATAATTTCTGAATTAATTCATTGATATATATAGCCATGTTTTATATATGATTGCTGAATTAATTAATTCATATATATAGCCATGTTTTATATATGATTTCTGAATTAATTCATTGATATATATAGCTATGTTTTATATATAATTTCTGAATTAATTCATTGATATATATAGCCATGTTTTATATATAATTTCTGAATTAATTCATTGATATATATAGCTATGTTTTATATATGATTTCTGAATTAATTCATTCATATATATAGCCATGTTTTATATATGATTTCTTAATTAATTCATTGATATATATAGCCATGTTTTATATATGATTTCTGAATTAATTCATTGATATATATATAGCCATGTTTTATATATGATTTCTGAATTAATTCATTGATATATAAAGCCATGTTTTATATATGATTTCTGAATTAATTCATTGATATATATAGCCATGTTTTATATATGATTTCTGAATTAATTCATTGATATATATAGCCATGTTTTTTATATGATTTCTGAATTAATTCATTGATATATATACGCATGTTTTATATATGATTTCTGAATTAATTCCTTGATATATATAGCCATGTTTTATATATGATTTCTGAATTAATTCATTGATATATATAGCCATGTTTTTTATATGATTTCTGAATTAATTCATTGATATATTTAGCCATGTCTTATATATGATTTCTGAATTAATTCATTGATATATTTAGCCATGTTTTATATATAATTTCTGAATTAATTCATTCATATATATAGCCATGTTTTATATATGATTTCTGAATTAATTCATTGATATATATAGCCATGTTTTATATATGATTTCTGAATTAATTCATTGATATATATAGCCATGTTTTATATATGATTTCTGAATTAATTCATTGATATATATAGCCATGTTTTATATATGATTTCTGAATTCATTGATATATATATCCATGTTTTATATATAATTTCTGAATTAATTCATTGATATATATAGCCATGTTTTATATATGATTTCTGAATTAATTCATTGATATATATATAGCCATGTTTTATATATGATTCCTGAATTAATTCATTGATATATATAGCCATGTTTTTTATATGATTTCTGAATTAATTCATTGATATATTTAGCCATATTTTATATATGATTTCTGAATTAATTCATTGATATATATATAGCCATGTTTTATATATGATTACTGAATTAATTCATTGATATATATAGCCATGTTTTATATATGATTTCTGAATTAATTCATTGATATATATAGCCATGTTTTATATATGATTTCTGAATTAATTCATTGATATATATAGCCATGTTTTATATATGATTTCTGAATTAATTCATTGATATATATAACCATGTTTTATATATGATTTCTGAATTAATTCATTGATATATATAGCCATGTTTTATATATGATTTCTGAATTAATTCATTGATATATAGATAGCCATGTTTTATACATGATTTCTGAATTAATTCATTGATATATATAACCATGTTTTATATATGATTTCTGAATTAATTCATTGATATATATAGCCATGTTTTATATATGATTCCTAAATTAATTCATTGATATATATAGCCATGTTTTTTATATGATTTCTGAATTAATTCATTGATATATTTAGCCATGTTTTATATATGATTTCTGACTTCATTCATTGATATATATATATAGCCATGTTTTATATATGATTTCTGAATTAATTCATAGATATATATATAGCCATGTTTTATATATGATTTCTGAATTAATTCATTGATATATATAGCCATGTTTTATATATGATTTCTGAATTAATTCATTGATATATATATAGCCATGTTTTATATATGATTTCTGAATTAATTCATTGATATATATAACCATGTTTTATATATGATTTCTGAATTAATTCATTGATATATAGCCATGTTTTATATATGATTTCTGAATGCATTGATATATATAGCCATGTTTTATATATGATTTCTGAATTAATTCATTGATATATAAAGCCATGTGTTATATATGATTTCTGAATTAATTCATTGATATATAAAGCCATGTTTTATATATGATTTCTGAATTAATTCATTGATATATATATAGCCATGTTTAATATATAATTTCTGAATTAATTCATTGATATATATAGCCATGTTTTATATATGATTTCTGAATTAATTCATTGATATATATATATATATAGTCATGTTTTATATATGATTTCTGAATTAATTCATTGATATATATAACCATGTTTTATATATGATTTCTGAATTAATTCATTGATATATTTAGCCATGTTTTATATATGATTTCTGAATTAATTCATTGATATATATAACCATGTTTTATATATGATTTCTGAATTAATTCATTGATATATATATGCATGTTTTATATATGATTTCTGAATTAATTCATTGATATATATATAGCCATGTTTTATATATGATTTCTGAATTAATTCATTGATATATATAGCCATGTTTTTTATATTATTTCTGAATTAATTCATTGATATATATAGCCATGTTTTATATATGATTTCTGAATTAATTCATTGATATATATAGCCATGTTTTATATATGATTTCTGAATTAATTCATTGATATATATATAGCCATGTTTTATATATAATTTCTGAATTAATTCATTGATATATATAGCCATGTTTTATATATGATTTCTGAATTAATTCATTGATATATATAGCCATGTTTTATATATGATTTCTGAATTAATTCATTGATATATATATAGCCATGTTTTATATATGATTTCTGAATTAATTCATTGATATATATAACCGTGTTTTATATATGATTCTAAATTAATTCATTGATATATATAGCCATGTTTTATATATGATCTCTGAATTAATTCATTGATATATATATAGCCATGTTTTATATATGATTTCTGAATTAATTCATTGATATATATAGCCATGTTTTATATATTATTTCTGAATTATTTCATTGATATATATAGCCAATTTTTTATATATGATATCTGAATTAATTCATTGATATAGCCATGTTTTTTATATTATTTCTGAATTAATTCATTGATATATATAGCCATGTTTTATATATGATATCTGAATTAATTCATTGATATATATAGCCATGTTTTATATATGATTTCTGAATTAATTCATTGATATATATAGCCATGTTTTTTATATGATTTCTGAATTAATTCATTGATATATATATAGCAATGTTTTATATATGATTTCTGAATTAATTCATTGATATATATATAGCCATGTTTTATATATGATTTCTGAATTAATTCATTGATATATATAGCCATGTTTTATATATGATTTCTGAATTCATTGATATATATATAGCCATGTTTTATATATAATTTCTGAGTTAATTCATTGATATATATAGCCATGTTTTATATATGATTTCTGAATTAATTCATTGATATATATATAGCCATCTTTTATATATAATTTCTGAATTAATTCATTCATATATATAGCCATGTTTTATATATGATTTCTGAATTAATTCATTGATATATATAGCCATGTTTTATATATGATTTCTGAATTAATTCATTGATATATATAGCCATGTTTTATATATAATTTCCGAATCAATTCATTCATATATATAGCCATGTTTTATATATGATTTCTGAATTAATTCATTGATATATATAGCCCTGTTTTATATATAATTTCTGAATTAATTCATTCATATATATAGCCATGTTTTATATATGATTTCTGAATTAATTCATAGATATATATATAGCCATGTATTATATATAATTCCTGAACCAATTCATTGATATATATAGCCATGTTTTATATATGATTTCTGAATTAATTCATTGATATATATAGCCATGTTTTATATATAATTTCTGAATTAATTCATTTATATATATAGCCATGTTTTATATATCATTTCTGAATTAATTCATTGATATATATAGCTATGTTTTATATATGATTTCTGAATTAATTCATTGATATATATAGCCATGTTTTATACATACTTTCTGAATTAATTCATTGATATATATAGCCATGTTTTATATATGATTTCTGAATTAATTCATTGATATATATAGCCATGTTTTTTATATGATTTCTGAATTAATTCATTGATATATATACGCATGTTTTATATATGATTTCTGAATTAATTCCTTGATATATATAGCCATGTTTTATATATGATTTCTGAATTAATTCATTGATATATATAGCCATGTTTTTTATATGATTTCTGAATTAATTCATTGATATATTTAGCCATGTCTTATATATGATTTCTGAATTAATTCATTGATATATTTAGCCATGTTTTATATATAATTTCTGAATTAATTCATTCATATATATAGCCATGTTTTATATATGATTTCTGAATTAATTCATTGATATATATAGCCATGTTTTATATATGATTTCTGAATTAATTCATTGATATATATAGCCATGTTTTATATATGATTTCTGAATTAATTCATTGATATATATAGCCATGTTTTATATATGATTTCTGAATTCATTGATATATATATCCATGTTTTATATATAATTTCTGAATTAATTCATTGATATATATAGCCATGTTTTATATATGATTTCTGAATTAATTCATTGATATATATATAGCCATGTTTTATATATGATTCCTGAATTAATTCATTGATATATATAGCCATGTTTTTTATATGATTTCTGAATTAATTCATTGATATATTTAGCCATATTTTATATATGATTTCTGAATTAATTCATTGATATATATATAGCCATGTTTTATATATGATTACTGAATTAATTCATTGATATATATAGCCATGTTTTATATATGATTTCTGAATTAATTCATTGATATATATAGCCATGTTTTATATATGATTTCTGAATTAATTCATTGATATATATAGCCATGTTTTATATATGATTTCTGAATTAATTCATTGATATATATAACCATGTTTTATATATGATTTCTGAATTAATTCATTGATATATATAGCCATGTTTTATATATGATTTCTGAATTAATTCATTGATATATAGATAGCCATGTTTTATACATGATTTCTGAATTAATTCATTGATATATATAACCATGTTTTATATATGATTTCTGAATTAATTCATTGATATATATAGCCATGTTTTATATATGATTCCTAAATTAATTCATTGATATATATAGCCATGTTTTTTATATGATTTCTGAATTAATTCATTGATATATTTAGCCATGTTTTATATATGATTTCTGACTTCATTCATTGATATATATATATAGCCATGTTTTATATATGATTTCTGAATTAATTCATAGATATATATATAGCCATGTTTTATATATGATTTCTGAATTAATTCATTGATATATATAGCCATGTTTTATATATGATTTCTGAATTAATTCATTGATATATATATAGCCATGTTTTATATATGATTTCTGAATTAATTCATTGATATATATAACCATGTTTTATATATGATTTCTGAATTAATTCATTGATATATAGCCATGTTTTATATATGATTTCTGAATGCATTGATATATATAGCCATGTTTTATATATGATTTCTGAATTAATTCATTGATATATAAAGCCATGTGTTATATATGATTTCTGAATTAATTCATTGATATATAAAGCCATGTTTTATATATGATTTCTGAATTAATTCATTGATATATATATAGCCATGTTTAATATATAATTTCTGAATTAATTCATTGATATATATAGCCATGTTTTATATATGATTTCTGAATTAATTCATTGATATATATATATATATAGTCATGTTTTATATATGATTTCTGAATTAATTCATTGATATATATAACCATGTTTTATATATGATTTCTGAATTAATTCATTGATATATTTAGCCATGTTTTATATATGATTTCTGAATTAATTCATTGATATATATAACCATGTTTTATATATGATTTCTGAATTAATTCATTGATATATATATGCATGTTTTATATATGATTTCTGAATTAATTCATTGATATATATATAGCCATGTTTTATATATGATTTCTGAATTAATTCATTGATATATATAGCCATGTTTTTTATATTATTTCTGAATTAATTCATTGATATATATAGCCATGTTTTATATATGATTTCTGAATTAATTCATTGATATATATAGCCATGTTTTATATATGATTTCTGAATTAATTCATTGATATATATATAGCCATGTTTTATATATAATTTCTGAATTAATTCATTGATATATATAGCCATGTTTTATATATGATTTCTGAATTAATTCATTGATATATATAGCCATGTTTTATATATGATTTCTGAATTAATTCATTGATATATATATAGCCATGTTTTATATATGATTTCTGAATTAATTCATTGATATATATAACCGTGTTTTATATATGATTCTAAATTAATTCATTGATATATATAGCCATGTTTTATATATGATCTCTGAATTAATTCATTGATATATATATAGCCATGTTTTATATATGATTTCTGAATTAATTCATTGATATATATAGCCATGTTTTATATATTATTTCTGAATTATTTCATTGATATATATAGCCAATTTTTTATATATGATATCTGAATTAATTCATTGATATAGCCATGTTTTTTATATTATTTCTGAATTAATTCATTGATATATATAGCCATGTTTTATATATGATATCTGAATTAATTCATTGATATATATAGCCATGTTTTATATATGATTTCTGAATTAATTCATTGATATATATAGCCATGTTTTTTATATGATTTCTGAATTAATTCATTGATATATATATAGCAATGTTTTATATATGATTTCTGAATTAATTCATTGATATATATATAGCCATGTTTTATATATGATTTCTGAATTAATTCATTGATATATATAGCCATGTTTTATATATGATTTCTGAATTCATTGATATATATATAGCCATGTTTTATATATAATTTCTGAGTTAATTCATTGATATATATAGCCATGTTTTATATATGATTTCTGAATTAATTCATTGATATATATATAGCCATCTTTTATATATAATTTCTGAATTAATTCATTCATATATATAGCCATGTTTTATATATGATTTCTGAATTAATTCATTGATATATATAGCCATGTTTTATATATGATTTCTGAATTAATTCATTGATATATATAGCCATGTTTTATATATAATTTCCGAATCAATTCATTCATATATATAGCCATGTTTTATATATGATTTCTGAATTAATTCATTGATATATATAGCCCTGTTTTATATATAATTTCTGAATTAATTCATTCATATATATAGCCATGTTTTATATATGATTTCTGAATTAATTCATAGATATATATATAGCCATGTATTATATATAATTCCTGAACCAATTCATTGATATATATAGCCATGTTTTATATATGATTTCTGAATTAATTCATTGATATATATAGCCATGTTTTATATATAATTTCTGAATTAATTCATTTATATATATAGCCATGTTTTATATATCATTTCTGAATTAATTCATTGATATATATAGCTATGTTTTATATATGATTTCTGAATTAATTCATTGATATATATAGCCATGTTTTATACATACTTTCTGAATTAATTCATTGATATATATAGCCATGTTTTATATATGATTTCTGAATTAATTCATTGATATATATAGCCATGTTTTATATATGATTTCTGAATTAATTCATTGATATATATAGCCATGTTTTATATATAATTTCTGAATCAATTCATTGATATATAGCCATGTTTTATATATGATTTCTGAATTAATTCATTGATATATATAGCCATGTTTTATATATAATTTCTGAATTAATTCATTCATATATATAGCCATGTTTTATATATGATTGCTGAATTAATTCATTCATATATATAGCTATGTTTTATATATGATTTCTGAATTAATTCATTCATATATATAGCCATGTTTTATATATGATTTCTTAATTAATTCATTGATATATATATGCATGTTTTATATATGATTTCTGAATTAATTCATTGATATATATATAGCCATGTTTTATATATGATTTCTGAATTAATTCATTGATATATAAAGCCATGTTTTATATATGATTTCTGAATTAATTCATTGATATATATAGCCATGTTTTATATATGATTTCTGAATTAATTCATTGATATATATAGCCATGTTTTATATATGATTTCTGAATTCAATGATATATATATAGCCATGTTTTATATATAATTTCTGAGTTAATTCATTGATATATATAGCCATGTTTTATATATGATTTCTGAATTAATTCATTGATATATATATAGCCATCTTTTATATATAATTTCTGAATTAATTCATTCATATATATAGCCATGTTTTATATATGATTTCTGAATTAATTCATTGATATATATAGCCATGTTTTATATATGATTTCTGAATTAATTCATTGATATATATAGCCATGTTTTATATATAATTTTAGAATCAATTCATTCATATATATAGCCATGTTTTATATATGATTTCTGAATTAATTCATTGATATATATAGCCATGTTTTATATATAATTTCTGAATTAATTCATTCATATATATAGCCATGTTTTATATATGATTTCTGAATTAATTCATAGATATATATTAAGCCATGTTTTATATATAATTTCTGAACCAATTCATTGATATATATAGCCATGTTTTATATATGATTTCTGAATTAATTCATTGATATATATAGCCATGTTTTATATATAATTTCTGAATTAATTCATTTATATATATAGCCATGTTTTATATATCATTTCTGAATTAATTCATTGATATATATAGCCATGTTTTATATATGATTTCTGAATTAATTCATTGATATATATAGCCATGTTTTATATATACTTTCTGAATTAATTCATTGATATATATAGCCATGTTTTATATATGATTTCTGAATTAATTCATTGATATATATAGCCATGTTTTATATATGATTTCTGAATTAATTCATTGATATATATAGCCATGTTTTATATATAATTTCTGAATCAATTCATTGATATATAGCCATGTTTTATATATGATTTCTGAATTAATTCATTGATATATATAGCCATGTTTTATATATAATTTCTGAATTAATTCATTGATATATATAGCCATGTTTTATATATGATTGCTGAATTAATTAATTCATATATATAGCCATGTTTTATATATGATTTCTGAATTAATTCATTGATATATATAGCTATGTTTTATATATAATTTCTGAATTAATTCATTGATATATATAGCCATGTTTTATATATAATTTCTGAATTAATTCATTGATATATATAGCTATGTTTTATATATGATTTCTGAATTAATTCATTCATATATATAGCCATGTTTTATATATGATTTCTTAATTAATTCATTGATATATATAGCCATGTTTTATATATGATTTCTGAATTAATTCATTGATATATATATAGCCATGTTTTATATATGATTTCTGAATTAATTCATTGATATATAAAGCCATGTTTTATATATGATTTCTGAATTAATTCATTGATATATATAGCCATGTTTTATATATGATTTCTGAATTAATTCATTGATATATATAGCCATGTTTTTTATATGATTTCTGAATTAATTCATTGATATATATATGCATGTTTTATATATGATTTCTGAATTAATTCATTGATATATATATAGCCATGTTTTATATATGATTTCTGAATTAATTCATTGATATATATATGCATGTTTTATATATGATTTCTGAATTAATTCATTGATATATTTAGCCATGTTTTATATATGATTTCTGAATTAAGTCATTGATATATATATAACCATGTTTTATATATGATTTCTGAATTAATTCATTGATATATATAGCCATGTTTTATATATGATTTCTGAATTAATTCATTGATATATATATGCATGTTTTATATATGATTTCTGAATTAATTCATTGATATATTTAGCCATGTTTTATATATGATTTCTGAATTAATTCATTGATATATTTAGCCATGTTTTATATATGATTTCTGAATTCATTGATATATATATATAGCCATGTTTTATATATGATTACTGAATTAATTCATTGATATATATATAGCCATGTTTTATATATGATTTCTTAATTAATTCATTGATATATATAGCCATGTTTTGTATATGATTTCGTAATTAATTCATTGATATATATATAGCCATGTTTTATATATGATTTCGTAATTAATTCATTGATATATATAGCCATGTTTTATATATGATTTCTGAATTAATTCATATATATATATGGCCATGTTTTATATATGATTTCTGAATTAATTCATTGATATATATAACCATGTTTTATATATGATTTCTGAATTAATTCATTGATATATATAGCCATGTTTTATATATGATTTCTGAATTAATTCATTGATATATATAGCCAGGTTTTATATATAATTTCTGAATCAATTCATTGATATATATATAGCCATGTTTTATATATGATTTCTGAATTAATTCATTGATATATTTAGCCATGTCTTATATATGATTTCTGAATTAATTCATTGATATATTTAGCCATGTTTTATATATGATTTCTGAATTAATTCATTGATATATATATAGCCATGTTTTATATATGATTACTGAATTAATTCATTGATATATATAGCCATGTTTTATATATGATTTCTGAATTAATTCATTGATACATATAGCCATGTTTTATATATGATTTCTGAATTAATTCATTGATATATATAGCCATGTTTTATATATGATTTCTGAATTCATTGATATATATAGCCATGTTTTATATATAATTTCTGAATTAATTCATTGATATATAAAGCCATGTTTTATATATGATTTCTGAATTAATTCATTGATATATAAAGCCATGTTTTATATATGATTTCTGAATTAATTCATTGATATATATAGCCATATTTTATATATGATTTCTGAATTAATTCATTGATATATATAGCCATGTTTTATATATGATTACTGAATTAATTCATTGATATATATAGCCATGTTTTATATATGATTTCTGAATTAATTCATTGATATATATAGCCATGTTTTATATATGATTTCTGAATTAATTCATTGATATATATAGCTATGTTTTATATATGATTTCTGAATTAATTCATTCATATATATAACCATGTTTTATATATGATTTCTGAATTAATTCATTGATATATATAGCCATGTTTTTTATATTATTTCTGAATAAATTCATTGATATATTTAGCCATGTTTTATATATGATTTCTGAATTAATTCATTGATATATATAGCTATGTTTTATATATGATTTCTGAATTAATTCATTCATATATATAACCATGTTTTATATATGATTTCTGAATTTATTCATTGATATATATAGCCATGTTTTATATATGATTTCTGAATTAATTCATTGATATATATATAGCCATGTTTTATATATGATTTCTGAATTAATTCATTGATATATATAGCCATGTTTTATATATGATTTCTGAATTAATTCATTGATATATTTAGCCATGTTTTATATATGATTTCTGAATTAAATCATTGATATATATATAGCCATGTTTTATATATGATTTCTGAATTAATTCATTGATATATATAGCCATGTTTTATATACGATTTCTGAATTAATTCATTGATATATATATATATAGCCATGTTTTATATATGATTTCTGAATTAATTCATTGATATATATATGCATGTTTTATATATGATTTCTGAATTAATTCATTGATATATTTAGCCATGTTTTATATATGATTTCTGAATTAATTCATTGATATATTTAGCCATGTTTTATATATGATTTCTGAATTCATTGATATATATATAGCCATGTTTTATATATAATTTCTGAGTTAATTCATTGATATATATAGCCATGTTTTATATATGATTTCTGAATTAATTCATTGATATATATATAGCCATCTTTTATATATTAATTCTGAATTAATTCATTCATATATATAGCCATGTTTTATATATGATTTCTGAATTAATTCATTGATATATATAGCCATGTTTTATATATGATTTCTGAATTAATTCATTGATATATATAGCCATGTTTTATATATAATTTCCGAATCAATTCATTCATATATATAGCCATGTTTTATATATGATTTCTGAATTAATTCATTGATATATATAGCCATGTTTTATATATAATTTCTGAATTAATTCATTCATATATATAGCCATGTTTTATATATGATTTCTGAATTAATTCATAGATATATATATAGCCATGTATTATATATAATTCCTGAACCAATTCATTGATATATATAGCCATGTTTTATATATGATTTCTGAATTAATTCATTGATATATATAGCCATGTTTTATATATAATTTCTGAATTAATTCATTTATATATATAGCCATGTTTTATATATCATTTCTGAATTAATTCATTGATATATATAGCTATGTTTTATATATGATTTCTGAATTAATTCATTGATATATATAGCCATGTTTTATATATACTTTCTGAATTAATTCATTGATATATATAGCCATGTTTTATATATGATTTCTGAATTAATTCATTGATATATATAGCCATGTTTTATATATGATTTCTGAATTAATTCATTGATATATATAGCCATGTTTTATATATAATTTCTGAATCAATTCATTGATATATAGCCATGTTTTATATATGATTTCTGAATTAATTCATTGATATATATAGCCATGTTTTATATATAATTTCTGAATTAATTCATTCATATATATAGCCATGTTTTATATATGATTGCTGAATTAATTCATTCATATATATAGCTATGTTTTATATATGATTTCTGAATTAATTCATTCATATATATAGCCATGTTTTATATATGATTTCTTAATTAATTCATTGATATATATATGCATGTTTTATATATGATTTCTGAATTAATTCATTGATATATATATAGCCATGTTTTATATATGATTTCTGAATTAATTCATTGATATATAAAGCCATGTTTTATATATGATTTCTGAATTAATTCATTGATATATATAGCCATGTTTTATATATGATTTCTGAATTAATTCATTGATATATATAGCCATGTTTTATATATGATTTCTGAATTCAATGATATATATATAGCCATGTTTTATATATAATTTCTGAGTTAATTCATTGATATATATAGCCATGTTTTATATATGATTTCTGAATTAATTCATTGATATATATATAGCCATCTTTTATATATAATTTCTGAATTAATTCATTGATATATATAGCCATGTTTTATATATAATTTCCGAATCAATTCATTCATATATATAGCCATGTTTTATATATGATTTCTGAATTAATTCATTGATATATATAGCCATGTTTTATATATAATTTCTGAATTAATTCATTCATATATATAGCCATGTTTTATATATGATTTCTGAATTAATTCATAGATATATATATATAGCCATGTTTTATATATCATTTCTGAATTAATTCATTGATATATATAGCCATGTTTTATATATGATTCCTAAATTAATTCATTGATATATATAGCCATGTTTTTTATATGATTTCTGAATTAATTCATTGATATATTTAGCCATGTTTTATATATGATTTCTGACTTCATTCATTGATATATATATATAGCCATGTTTTATATATGATTTCTGAATTAATTCATTGATATATATATAGCCATGTTTTATATATGATTTCTGAATTAATTCATTGATATATATAGCCATGTTTTATATATGATTTCTGAATTAATTCATTGATATATATATAGCCATGTTTTATATATGATTTCTGAATTAATTCATTGATATATATAACCATGTTTTATATATGATTTCTGAATTAATTCATTGATATATAGCCATGTTTTATATATGATTTCTGAATGCATTGATATATATAGCCATGTTTTATATATGATTTCTGAATTAATTCATTGATATATAAAGCCATGTGTTATATATGATTTCTGAATTAATTCATTGATATATAAAGCCATGTTTTATATATGATTTCTGAATTAATTCATTGATATATATATAGCCATGTTTTATATATGATTTCTGAATTCATTCATTGATATATATAGCCATGTTTTATATATGATTTCTGAATTAATTCATTGATATATATATATAGCCATGTTTTATATATGATTTCTGAATTAATTCATTGATATATATAGCCATGTTTTATATATGATTTCTGAATTAATTCATTGATATATATAGCCATGTTTTATATATGATTTCTGAATTAATTCATTGATATATATAACCATGTTTTATATATGATTTCGTAATTAATTCATTGATATATATAGCCATGTTTTATATATGATTTCTGAATTAATTCATTGATATATATATAGCCATGTTTTATATATGATTTCTGAATTAATTCATTGATATATATAGCCATGTTTTTTATATTATTTCTGAATTAATTCATTGATATATATAGCCATGTTTTATATATGATTTCTGAATTAATTCATTGATATATATAGCCATGTTTTATATATGATTTCTGAATTAATTCATTGATATATATAGCCATGTTTTATATATGATTTCTGAATTAATTCATTGATATATATATAGCCATGTTTTATATATGATTTCTGAATTAATTCATTGATATATATAGCCATGTTTTTTATATTATTTCTGAATTAATTCATTGATATATATAGCTATGTTTTATATATGATTTCTGAATTAATTCATTGATATATATAGCCATGTTTTATATATGATTTCTGAATTAATTCATTGATATATATAGCCATGTTTTATATATGATTTCTGAATTAATTCATTGATATATATATAGCCATGTTTTATATATGATTTCTGAATTAATTCATTGATATATATAACCGTGTTTTATATATGATTTCTGAATTAATTCATTGATATATATAGCCATGTTTTATATATGATCTCTGAATTAATTCATTGATATATATATAGCCATGTTTTATATATGATTTCTGAATTAATTCATTGATATATATAGCCATGTTTTATATATTATTTCTGAATTATTTCATTGATATATATAGCCAATTTTTTATATATGATATCTGAATTAATTCATTGATATATATAGCCATGTTTTTTATATTATTTCTGAATTAATTCATTGATATATATAGCCATGTTTTATATATGATTTCTGAATTAATTCATTGATATATATATAGCCATGTTTTATATATGATTTCTGAATTAATTCATTGATATATAAAGCCATGTTTTATATATGATTTCTGAATTAATTCATTGATATATATAGCCATGTTTTATATATGATTTCTGAATTAATTCATTGATATATATAGCCATGTTTTATATATGATTTCTGAATTCATTGATATATATATATAGCCATGTTTTATATATAATTTCTGAGTTAATTCATTGATATATATAGCCATGTTTTATATATGATTTCTGAATTAATTCATTGATATATATATAGCCATCTTTTATATATAATTTCTGAATTAATTCATTGATATATATAGCCATGTTTTATATATGATTTCTGAATTAATTCATTGATATATATAGCCATGTTTTATATATGATTTCTGAATTAATTCATTGATATATATAGCCATGTTTTATATACGATTTCTGAATTAATTCATTGATATATATATATATAGCCATGTTTTATATATGATTTCTGAATTAATTCATTGATATATATATGCATGTTTTATATATGATTTCTGAATTAATTCATTGATATATTTAGCCATGTTTTATATATGATTTCTGAATTAATTCATTGATATATTTAGCCATGTTTTATATATGATTTCTGAATTCATTGATATATATATAGCCATGTTTTATATATAATTTCTGAGTTAATTCATTGATATATATAGCCATGTTTTATATATGATTTCTGAATTAATTCATTGATATATATATAGCCATCTTTTATATATTAATTCTGAATTAATTCATTCATATATATAGCCATGTTTTATATATGATTTCTGAATTAATTCATTGATATATATAGCCATGTTTTATATATGATTTCTGAATTAATTCATTGATATATATAGCCATGTTTTATATATAATTTCCGAATCAATTCATTCATATATATAGCCATGTTTTATATATGATTTCTGAATTAATTCATTGATATATATAGCCATGTTTTATATATAATTTCTGAATTAATTCATTCATATATATAGCCATGTTTTATATATGATTTCTGAATTAATTCATAGATATATATATAGCCATGTATTATATATAATTCCTGAACCAATTCATTGATATATATAGCCATGTTTTATATATGATTTCTGAATTAATTCATTGATATATATAGCCATGTTTTATATATAATTTCTGAATTAATTCATTTATATATATAGCCATGTTTTATATATCATTTCTGAATTAATTCATTGATATATATAGCTATGTTTTATATATGATTTCTGAATTAATTCATTGATATATATAGCCATGTTTTATATATACTTTCTGAATTAATTCATTGATATATATAGCCATGTTTTATATATGATTTCTGAATTAATTCATTGATATATATAGCCATGTTTTATATATGATTTCTGAATTAATTCATTGATATATATAGCCATGTTTTATATATAATTTCTGAATCAATTCATTGATATATAGCCATGTTTTATATATGATTTCTGAATTAATTCATTGATATATATAGCCATGTTTTATATATAATTTCTGAATTAATTCATTCATATATATAGCCATGTTTTATATATGATTGCTGAATTAATTCATTCATATATATAGCTATGTTTTATATATGATTTCTGAATTAATTCATTCATATATATAGCCATGTTTTATATATGATTTCTTAATTAATTCATTGATATATATATGCATGTTTTATATATGATTTCTGAATTAATTCATTGATATATATATAGCCATGTTTTATATATGATTTCTGAATTAATTCATTGATATATAAAGCCATGTTTTATATATGATTTCTGAATTAATTCATTGATATATATAGCCATGTTTTATATATGATTTCTGAATTAATTCATTGATATATATAGCCATGTTTTATATATGATTTCTGAATTCAATGATATATATATAGCCATGTTTTATATATAATTTCTGAGTTAATTCATTGATATATATAGCCATGTTTTATATATGATTTCTGAATTAATTCATTGATATATATATAGCCATCTTTTATATATAATTTCTGAATTAATTCATTGATATATATAGCCATGTTTTATATATAATTTCCGAATCAATTCATTCATATATATAGCCATGTTTTATATATGATTTCTGAATTAATTCATTGATATATATAGCCATGTTTTATATATAATTTCTGAATTAATTCATTCATATATATAGCCATGTTTTATATATGATTTCTGAATTAATTCATAGATATATATATATAGCCATGTTTTATATATCATTTCTGAATTAATTCATTGATATATATAGCCATGTTTTATATATGATTCCTAAATTAATTCATTGATATATATAGCCATGTTTTTTATATGATTTCTGAATTAATTCATTGATATATTTAGCCATGTTTTATATATGATTTCTGACTTCATTCATTGATATATATATATAGCCATGTTTTATATATGATTTCTGAATTAATTCATTGATATATATATAGCCATGTTTTATATATGATTTCTGAATTAATTCATTGATATATATAGCCATGTTTTATATATGATTTCTGAATTAATTCATTGATATATATATAGCCATGTTTTATATATGATTTCTGAATTAATTCATTGATATATATAACCATGTTTTATATATGATTTCTGAATTAATTCATTGATATATAGCCATGTTTTATATATGATTTCTGAATGCATTGATATATATAGCCATGTTTTATATATGATTACTGAATTAATTCATTGATATATAAAGCCATGTGTTATATATGATTTCTGAATTAATTCATTGATATATAAAGCCATGTTTTATATATGATTTCTGAATTAATTCATTGATATATATATAGCCATGTTTTATATATGATTTCTGAATTCATTCATTGATATATATAGCCATGTTTTATATATGATTTCTGAATTAATTCATTGATATATATATATAGCCATGTTTTATATATGATTTCTGAATTAATTCATTGATATATATAGCCATGTTTTATATATGATTTCTGAATTAATTCATTGATATATATAGCCATGTTTTATATATGATTTCTGAATTAATTCATTGATATATATAACCATGTTTTATATATGATTTCTGAATTAATTCATTGATATATATAGCCATGTTTTATATATGATTTCTGAATTAATTCATTGATATATATATAGCCATGTTTTATATATGATTTCTGAATTAATTCATTGATATATATAGCCATGTTTTTTATATTATTTCTGAATTAATTCATTGATATATATAGCCATGTTTTATATATGATTTCTGAATTAATTCATTGATATATATAGCCATGTTTTATATATGATTTCTGAATTAATTCATTGATATATATAGCCATGTTTTATATATGATTTCTGAATAAATTCATTGATATATATATAGCCATGTTTTATATATGATTTCTGAATTAATTCATTGATATATATAGCCATGTTTTTTATATTATTTCTGAATTAATTCATTGATATATATAGCCATGTTTTATATATGATTTCTGAATTAATTCATTGATATATATAGCCATGTTTTATATATGATTTCTGAATTAATTCATTGATATATATAGCCATGTTTTATATATGATTTCTGAATTAATTCATTGATATATATATAGCCATGTTTTATATATGATTTCTGAATTAATTCATTGATATATATAACCGTGTTTTATATATGATTTCTGAATTAATTCATTGATATATATAGCCATGTTTTATATATGATCTCTGAATTAATTCATTGATATATATATAGCCATGTTTTATATATGATTTCTGAATTAATTCATTGATATATATAGCCATGTTTTATATATTATTTCTGAATTATTTCATTGATATATATAGCCAATTTTTTATATATGATATCTGAATTAATTCATTGATATATATAGCCATGTTTTTTATATTATTTCTGAATTAATTCATTGATATATATAGCCATGTTTTATATATGATTTCTGAATTAATTCATTGATATATATATAGCCATGTTTTATATATGATTTCTGAATTAATTCATTGATATATAAAGCCATGTTTTATATATGATTTCTGAATTAATTCATTGATATATATAGCCATGTTTTATATATGATTTCTGAATTAATTCATTGATATATATAGCCATGTTTTATATATGATTTCTGAATTCATTGATATATATATAGCCATGTTTTATATATAATTTCTGAGTTAATTCATTGATATATATAGCCATGTTTTATATATGATTTCTGAATTAATTCATTGATATATATATAGCCATCTTTTATATATAATTTCTGAATTAATTCATTGATATATATAGCCATGTTTTATATATGATTTCTGAATTAATTCATTGATATATATAGCCATGTTTTATATATGATTTCTGAATTAATTCATTGATATATATAGCCATGTTTTATATATAATTTCCGAATCAATTCATTCATATATATAGCCATGTTTTATATATGATTTCTGAATTAATTCATTGATATATATATAGCCATGTTTTATATATAATTTCTGAATTAATTCATTCATATATATAGCCATGTTTTATATATGATTTCTGAATTAATTCATAGATATATATATAGCCATGTTTTATATATAATTCCTGAACCAATTCATTGATATATATAGCCATGTTTTATATATGATTTCATAATTAATTCATTGATATATATATAGCCATGTTTTATATATAATTTCTGAATTAATTCATTTATATATATAGCCATGTTTTATATATCATTTCTGAATTAATTCATTGATATATATAGCTATGTTTTATATATGATTTCTGAATTAATTCATTGATATATATAGCCATGTTTTATATATACTTTCTGAATTAATTCATTGATATATATAGCCATGTTTTATATATGATTTCTGAATTAATTCATTGATATATATAGCCATGTTTTATATATGATTTCTGAATTAATTCATTGATATATATAGCCATGTTTTATATATAATTTCTGAATCAATTCATTGATATATAGCCATGTTTTATATATGATTTCTGAATTAATTCATTGATATATATAGCCATGTTTTATATATAATTTCTGAATTAATTCATTCATATATATAGCCATGTTTTATATATGATTGCTGAATTAATTCATTCATATATATAGCTATGTTTTATATATGATTTCTGAATTAATTCATTCATATATATAGCCATGTTTTATATATGATTTCTTAATTCATTGATATATATATGCATGTTTTATATATGATTTCTGAATTAATTCATTGATATATATATAGCCATGTTTTATATATGATTTCTGAATTAATTCATTGATATATAAAGCCATGTTTTATATATGATTTCTGAATTAATTCATTGATATATATAGCCATGTTTTATATATGATTTCTGAATTAATTCATTGATATATATAGCCATGTTTTATATATGATTTCTGAATTCATTGATATATATATAGCCATGTTTTATATATAATTTCTGAGTTAATTCATTGATATATATAGCCATGTTTTATATATGATTTCTGAATTAATTCATTGATATATATAGCCATCTTTTATATATAATTTCTGAATTAATTCATTCATATATATAGCCATGTTTTATATATGATTTCTGAATTAATTCATTGATATATATAGCCATGTTTTATATATGATTTCTGAATTAATTCATTGATATATATAGCCATGTTTTATATATAATTTCCGAATCAATTCATTCATATATATAGCCATGTTTTATATATGATTTCTGAATTAATTCATTGATATATATAGCCATGTTTTATATATAATTTCTGAATTAATTCATTCATATATATAGCCATGTTTTATATATGATTTCTGAATTAATTCATAGATATATATATATATAGCCATGTTTTATATATCATTTCTGAATTAATTCATTGATATATATAGCCATGTTTTATATATGATTTCTGAATTAATTCATTGATATATATAGCCATGTTTTATATATACTTTCTGAATTAATTCATTGATATATATAGCCATGTTTTATATATGATTTCTGAATTAATTCATTGATATATATAGCCATGTTTTATATATGATTTCTGAATTAATTCATTGATATATATAGCCATGTTTTATATATAATGTCTGAATCAATTCATTGATATATAGCCATGTTCTATATATGATTTCTGAATTAATTCATTGATATATATAGCCATGTTTTATATATAATTTCTGAATTAATTCATTGATATATATAGCCATGTTTTATATATGATTGCTGAATTAATTAATTCATATATATAGCCATGTTTTATATATGATTTCTGAATTAATTCATTGATATATATAGCTATGTTTTATATATAATTTCTGAATTAATTCATTGATATATATAGCCATGTTTTATATATAATTTCTGAATTAATTCATTGATATATATAGCTATGTTTTATATATGATTTCTGAATTAATTCATTCATATATATAGCCATGTTTTATATATGATTTCTTAATTAATTCATTGATATATATAGCCATGTTTTATATATGATTTCTGAATTAATTCATTGATATATATATAGCCATGTTTTATATATGATTTCTGAATTAATTCATTGATATATAAAGCCATGTTTTATATATGATTTCTGAATTAATTCATTGATATATATAGCCATGTTTTATATATGATTTCTGAATTAATTCATTGATATATATAGCCATGTTTTTTATATGATTTCTGAATTAATTCATTGATATATATACGCATGTTTTATATATGATTTCTGAATTAATTCCTTGATATATATAGCCATGTTTTATATATGATTTCTGAATTAATTCATTGATATATATAGCCATGTTTTTTATATGATTTCTGAATTAATTCATTGATATATTTAGCCATGTCTTATATATGATTTCTGAATTAATTCATTGATATATTTAGCCATGTTTTATATATAATTTCTGAATTAATTCATTCATATATATAGCCATGTTTTATATATGATTTCTGAATTAATTCATTGATATATATAGCCATGTTTTATATATGATTTCTGAATTAATTCATTGATATATATAGCCATGTTTTATATATGATTTCTGAATTAATTCATTGATATATATAGCCATGTTTTATATATGATTTCTGAATTCATTGATATATATATCCATGTTTTATATATAATTTCTGAATTAATTCATTGATATATATAGCCATGTTTTATATATGATTTCTGAATTAATTCATTGATATATATATAGCCATGTTTTATATATGATTCCTGAATTAATTCATTGATATATATAGCCATGTTTTTTATATGATTTCTGAATTAATTCATTGATATATTTAGCCATATTTTATATATGATTTCTGAATTAATTCATTGATATATATATAGCCATGTTTTATATATGATTACTGAATTAATTCATTGATATATATAGCCATGTTTTATATATGATTTCTGAATTAATTCATTGATATATATAGCCATGTTTTATATATGATTTCTGAATTAATTCATTGATATATATAGCCATGTTTTATATATGATTTCTGAATTAATTCATTGATATATATAACCATGTTTTATATATGATTTCTGAATTAATTCATTGATATATATAGCCATGTTTTATATATGATTTCTGAATTAATTCATTGATATATAGATAGCCATGTTTTATACATGATTTCTGAATTAATTCATTGATATATATAACCATGTTTTATATATGATTTCTGAATTAATTCATTGATATATATAGCCATGTTTTATATATGATTCCTAAATTAATTCATTGATATATATAGCCATGTTTTTTATATGATTTCTGAATTAATTCATTGATATATTTAGCCATGTTTTATATATGATTTCTGACTTCATTCATTGATATATATATAGCCATGTTTTATATATGATTTCTGAATTAATTCATAGATATATATATAGCCATGTTTTATATATGATTTCTGAATTAATTCATTGATATATATAGCCATGTTTTATATATGATTTCTGAATTAATTCATTGATATATATATAGCCATGTTTTATATATGATTTCTGAATTAATTCATTGATATATATAACCATGTTTTATATATGATTTCTGAATTAATTCATTGATATATAGCCATGTTTTATATATGATTTCTGAATGCATTGATATATATAGCCATGTTTTATATATGATTTCTGAATTAATTCATTGATATATAAAGCCATGTGTTATATATGATTTCTGAATTAATTCATTGATATATAAAGCCATGTTTTATATATGATTTCTGAATTAATTCATTGATATATATATAGCCATGTTTAATATATAATTTCTGAATTAATTCATTGATATATATAGCCATGTTTTATATATGATTTCTGAATTAATTCATTGATATATATATATATATAGCCATGTTTTATATATGATTTCTGAATTAATTCATTGATATATATAACCATGTTTTATATATGATTTCTGAATTAATTCATTGATATATTTAGCCATGTTTTATATATGATTTCTGAATTAATTCATTGATATATATAACCATGTTTTATATATGATTTCTGAATTAATTCATTGATATATATATGCATGTTTTATATATGATTTCTGAATTAATTCATTGATATATATATAGCCATGTTTTATATATGATTTCTGAATTAATTCATTGATATATATAGCCATGTTTTTTATATTATTTCTGAATTAATTCATTGATATATATAGCCATGTTTTATATATGATTTCTGAATTAATTCATTGATATATATAGCCATGTTTTATATATGATTTCTGAATTAATTCATTGATATATATATAGCCATGTTTTATATATAATTTCTGAATTAATTCATTGATATATATAGCCATGTTTTATATATGATTTCTGAATTAATTCATTGATATATATAGCCATGTTTTATATATGATTTCTGAATTAATTCATTGATATATATATAGCCATGTTTTATATATGATTTCTGAATTAATTCATTGATATATATAACCGTGTTTTATATATGATTCTAAATTAATTCATTGATATATATAGCCATGTTTTATATATGATTTCTGAATTAATTCATTGATATATATAGCCATGTTTTATATATTATTTCTGAATTATTTCATTGATATATATAGCCAATTTTTTATATATGATATCTGAATTAATTCATTGATATAGCCATGTTTTTTATATTATTTCTGAATTAATTCATTGATATATATAGCCATGTTTTATATATGATATCTGAATTAATTCATTGATATATATAGCCATGTTTTATATATGATTTCTGAATTAATTCATTGATATATATAGCCATGTTTTTTATATGATTTCTGAATTAATTCATTGATATATATATAGCAATGTTTTATATATGATTTCTGAATTAATTCATTGATATATATATAGCCATGTTTTATATATGATTTCTGAATTAATTCATTGATATATATAGCCATGTTTTATATATGATTTCTGAATTCATTGATATATATATAGCCATGTTTTATATATAATTTCTGAGTTAATTCATTGATATATATAGCCATGTTTTATATATGATTTCTGAATTAATTCATTGATATATATATAGCCATCTTTTATATATAATTTCTGAATTAATTCATTCATATATATAGCCATGTTTTATATATGATTTCTGAATTAATTCATTGATATATATAGCCATGTTTTATATATGATTTCTGAATTAATTCATTGATATATATAGCCATGTTTTATATATAATTTCCGAATCAATTCATTCATATATATAGCCATGTTTTATATATGATTTCTGAATTAATTCATTGATATATATAGCCATGTTTTATATATAATTTCTGAATTAATTCATTCATATATATAGCCATGTTTTATATATGATTTCTGAATTAATTCATAGATATATATATAGCCATGTATTATATATAATTCCTGAACCAATTCATTGATATATATAGCCATGTTTTATATATGATTTCTGAATTAATTCATTGATATATATAGCCATGTTTTATATATAATTTCTGAATTAATTCATTTATATATATAGCCATGTTTTATATATCATTTCTGAATTAATTCATTGATATATATAGCTATGTTTTATATATGATTTCTGAATTAATTCATTGATATATATAGCCATGTTTTATACATACTTTCTGAATTAATTCATTGATATATATAGCCATGTTTTATATATGATTTCTGAATTAATTCATTGATATATATAGCCATGTTTTATATATGATTTCTGAATTAATTCATTGATATATATAGCCATGTTTTATATATAATTTCTGAATCAATTCATTGATATATAGCCATGTTTTATATATGATTTCTGAATTAATTCATTGATATATATAGCCATGTTTTATATATAATTTCTGAATTAATTCATTCATATATATAGCCATGTTTTATATATGATTGCTGAATTAATTCATTCATATATATAGCTATGTTTTATATATGATTTCTGAATTAATTCATTCATATATATAGCCATGTTTTATATATGATTTCTTAATTAATTCATTGATATATATATGCACGTTTTATATATGATTTCTGAATTAATTCATTGATATATATATAGCCATGTTTTATATATGATTTCTGAATTAATTCATTGATATATAAAGCCATGTTTTATATATGATTTCTGAATTAATTCATTGATATATATAGCCATGTTTTATATATGATTTCTGAATTAATTCATTGATATATATAGCCATGTTTTATATATGATTTCTGAATTCAATGATATATATATAGCCATGTTTTATATATAATTTCTGAGTTAATTCATTGATATATATAGCCATGTTTTATATATGATTTCTGAATTAATTCATTGATATATATATAGCCATCTTTTATATATAATTTCTGAATTAATTCATTCATATATATAGCCATGTTTTATATATGATTTCTGAATTAATTCATTGATATATATAGCCATGTTTTATATATGATTTCTGAATTAATTCATTGATATATATAGCCATGTTTTATATATAATTTCCGAATCAATTCATTCATATATATAGCCATGTTTTATATATGATTTCTGAATTAATTCATTGATATATATAGCCATGTTTTATATATAATTTCTGAATTAATTCATTCATATATATAGCCATGTTTTATATATGATTTCTGAATTAATTCATAGATATATATTAAGCCATGTTTTATATATAATTTCTGAACCAATTCATTGATATATATAGCCATGTTTTATATATGATTTCTGAATTAATTCATTGATATATATAGCCATGTTTTATATATAATTTCTGAATTAATTCATTTATATATATAGCCATGTTTTATATATCATTTCTGAATTAATTCATTGATATATATAGCCATGTTTTATATATGATTTCTGAATTAATTCATTGATATATATAGCCATGTTTTATATATACTTTCTGAATTAATTCATTGATATATATAGCCATGTTTTATATATGGTTTCTGAATTAATTCATTGATATATATAGCCATGTTTTATATATGATTTCTGAATTAATTCATTGATATATATAGCCATGTTTTATATATAATTTCTGAATCAATTCATTGATATATAGCCATGTTTTATATATGATTTCTGAATTAATTCATTGATATATATAGCCATGTTTTATATATAATTTCTGAATTAATTCATTGATATATATAGCCATGTTTTATATATGATTGCTGAATTAATTAATTCATATATATAGCCATGTTTTATATATGATTTCTGAATTAATTCATTGATATATATAGCTATGTTTTATATATAATTTCTGAATTAATTCATTGATATATATAGCCATGTTTTATATATAATTTCTGAATTAATTCATTGATATATATAGCTATGTTTTATATATGATTTCTGAATTAATTCATTCATATATATAGCCATGTTTTATATATGATTTCTTAATTAATTCATTGATATATATAGCCATGTTTTATATATGATTTCTGAATTAATTCATTGATATATATATAGCCATGTTTTATATATGATTTCTGAATTAATTCATTGATATATAAAGCCATGTTTTATATATGATTTCTGAATTAATTCATTGATATATATAGCCATGTTTTATATATGATTTCTGAATTAATTCATTGATATATATAGCCATGTTTTTTATATGATTTCTGAATTAATTCATTGATATATATATGCATGTTTTATATATGATTTCTGAATTAATTCATTGATATATATATAGCCATGTTTTATATATGATTTCTGAATTAATTCATTGATATATATATGCATGTTTTATATATGATTTCTGAATTAATTCATTGATATATTTAGCCATGTTTTATATATGATTTCTGAATTAAGTCATTGATATATATATAGCCATGTTTTATATATGATTTCTGAATTAATTCATTGATATATATAGCCATGTTTTATATATGATTTCTGAATTAATTCATTGATATATATATGCATGTTTTATATATGATTTCTGAATTAATTCATTGATATATTTAGCCATGTTTTATATATGATTTCTGAATTAATTCATTGATATATTTAGCCATGTTTTATATATGATTTCTGAATTCATTGATATATATATATAGCCATGTTTTATATATGATTACTGAATTAATTCATTGATATATATATAGCCATGTTTTATATATGATTTCTTAATTAATTCATTGATATATATAGCCATGTTTTGTATATGATTTCGTAATTAATTCATTGATATATATATAGCCATGTTTTATATATGATTTCGTAATTAATTCATTGATATATATAGCCATGTTTTGTATATGATTTCTGAATTAATTCATTGATATATATATAGCCATGTTTTTTATATGATTTCTGAATTAATTCATTGATATATATATGCATGTTTTATATATGATTTCTTAATAAATTCATTGATATATATAGCCATGTTTTATATATGATTTCTGAATTAATTCATTGATATATATATAGCAATGTTTTATATATGATTTCTGCATTAATATATTGATATATATAGCCATGTTTTATATATAATTTCTGAATTAATTCATTGATATATTTAGCCATGTTTTATATATGATTTCTGAATTAATTCATTGATATATATGGCCATGTTTTATATATGATTTCTTAATTAATTCATTGATATATATAACCATGTTTTATATATGATTTCTGAATTAATTCATTGATATATATAGCCATGTTTTATATATGATTTCTGAATTAATTCATTGATATATATAGCCAGGTTTTATATATAATTTCTGAATCAATTCATTGATATATATATAGCCATGTTTTATATATGATTTCTGAATTAATTCATTGATATATTTAGCCATGTCTTATATATGATTTCTGAATTAATTCATTGATATATTTAGCCATGTTTTATATATGATTTCTGAATTAATTCATTGATATATATATAGCCATGTTTTATATATGATTACTGAATTAATTCATTGATATATATAGCCATGTTTTATATATGATTTCTGAATTAATTCATTGATACATATAGCCATGTTTTATATATGATTTCTGAATTAATTCATTGATATATATAGCCATGTTTTATATATGATTTCTGAATTCATTGATATATATAGCCATGTTTTATATATAATTTCTGAATTAATTCATTGATATATAAAGCCATGTTTTATATATGATTTCTGAATTAATTCATTGATATATAAAGCCATGTTTTATATATGATTTCTGAATTAATTCATTGATATATATAGCCATATTTTATATATGATTTCTGAATTAATTCATTGATATATATAGCCATGTTTTATATATGATTACTGAATTAATTCATTGATATATATAGCCATGTTTTATATATGATTTCTGAATTAATTCATTGATATATATAGCCATGTTTTATATATGATTTCTGAATTAATTCATTGATATATATAGCTATGTTTTATATATGATTTCTGAATTAATTCATTCATATATATAACCATGTTTTATATATGATTTCTGAATTAATTCATTGATATATATAGCCATGTTTTTTATATTATTTCTGAATAAATTCATTGATATATTTAGCCATGTTTTATATATGATTTCTGAATTAATTCATTGATATATATAGCTATGTTTTATATATGATTTCTGAATTAATTCATTCATATATATAACCATGTTTTATATATGATTTCTGAATTTATTCATTGATATATATAGCCATGTTTTATATATGATTTCTGAATTAATTCATTGATATATATATAGCCATGTTTTATATATGATTTCTGAATTAATTCATTGATATATATAGCCATGTTTTATATATGATTTCTGAATTAATTCATTGATATATTTAGCCATGTTTTATATATGATTTCTGAATTAAATCATTGATATATATATAGCCATGTTTTATATATGATTTCTGAATTAATTCATTGATATATATAGCCATGTTTTATATACGATTTCTGAATTAATTCATTGATATATATATATATAGCCATGTTTTATATATGATTTCTGAATTAATTCATTGATATATATATGCATGTTTTATATATGATTTCTGAATTAATTCATTGATATATTTAGCCATGTTTTATATATGATTTCTGAATTAATTCATTGATATATTTAGCCATGTTTTATATATGATTTCTGAATTCATTGATATATATATAGCCATGTTTTATATATAATTTCTGAGTTAATTCATTGATATATATAGCCATGTTTTATATATGATTTCTGAATTAATTCATTGATATATATATAGCCATCTTTTATATATTAATTCTGAATTAATTCATTCATATATATAGCCATGTTTTATATATGATTTCTGAATTAATTCATTGATATATATAGCCATGTTTTATATATGATTTCTGAATTAATTCATTGATATATATAGCCATGTTTTATATATAATTTCCGAATCAATTCATTCATATATATAGCCATGTTTTATATATGATTTCTGAATTAATTCATTGATATATATAGCCATGTTTTATATATAATTTCTGAATTAATTCATTCATATATATAGCCATGTTTTATATATGATTTCTGAATTAATTCATAGATATATATATAGCCATGTATTATATATAATTCCTGAACCAATTCATTGATATATATAGCCATGTTTTATATATGATTTCTGAATTAATTCATTGATATATATAGCCATGTTTTATATATAATTTCTGAATTAATTCATTTATATATATAGCCATGTTTTATATATCATTTCTGAATTAATTCATTGATATATATAGCTATGTTTTATATATGATTTCTGAATTAATTCATTGATATATATAGCCATGTTTTATATATACTTTCTGAATTAATTCATTGATATATATAGCCATGTTTTATATATGATTTCTGAATTAATTCATTGATATATATAGCCATGTTTTATATATGATTTCTGAATTAATTCATTGATATATATAGCCATGTTTTATATATAATTTCTGAATCAATTCATTGATATATAGCCATGTTTTATATATGATTTCTGAATTAATTCATTGATATATATAGCCATGTTTTATATATAATTTCTGAATTAATTCATTCATATATATAGCCATGTTTTATATATGATTGCTGAATTAATTCATTCATATATATAGCTATGTTTTATATATGATTTCTGAATTAATTCATTCATATATATAGCCATGTTTTATATATGATTTCTTAATTAATTCATTGATATATATATGCATGTTTTATATATGATTTCTGAATTAATTCATTGATATATATATAGCCATGTTTTATATATGATTTCTGAATTAATTCATTGATATATAAAGCCATGTTTTATATATGATTTCTGAATTAATTCATTGATATATATAGCCATGTTTTATATATGATTTCTGAATTAATTCATTGATATATATAGCCATGTTTTATATATGATTTCTGAATTCAATGATATATATATAGCCATGTTTTATATATAATTTCTGAGTTAATTCATTGATATATATAGCCATGTTTTATATATGATTTCTGAATTAATTCATTGATATATATATAGCCATCTTTTATATATAATTTCTGAATTAATTCATTGATATATATAGCCATGTTTTATATATAATTTCCGAATCAATTCATTCATATATATAGCCATGTTTTATATATGATTTCTGAATTAATTCATTGATATATATAGCCATGTTTTATATATAATTTCTGAATTAATTCATTCATATATATAGCCATGTTTTATATATGATTTCTGAATTAATTCATAGATATATATTAAGCCATGTTTTATATATAATTTCTGAACCAATTCATTGATATATATAGCCATGTTTTATATATGATTTCTGAATTAATTCATTGATATATATAGCCATGTTTTATATATAATTTCTGAATTAATTCATTTATATATATAGCCATGTTTTATATATCATTTCTGAATTAATTCATTGATATATATAGCCATGTTTTATATATGATTTCTGAATTAATTCATTGATATATATAGCCATGTTTTATATATACTTTCTGAATTAATTCATTGATATATATAGCCATGTTTTATATATGATTTCTGAATTAATTCATTGATATATATAGCCATGTTTTATATATGATTTCTGAATTAATTCATTGATATATATAGCCATGTTTTATATATAATTTCTGAATCAATTCATTGATATATAGCCATGTTTTATATATGATTTCTGAATTAATTCATTGATATATATAGCCATGTTTTATATATAATTTCTGAATTAATTCATTGATATATATAGCCATGTTTTATATATGATTGCTGAATTAATTAATTCATATATATAGCCATGTTTTATATATGATTTCTGAATTAATTCATTGATATATATAGCTATGTTTTATATATAATTTCTGAATTAATTCATTGATATATATAGCCATGTTTTATATATAATTTCTGAATTAATTCATTGATATATATAGCTATGTTTTATATATGATTTCTGAATTAATTCATTCATATATATAGCCATGTTTTATATATGATTTCTTAATTAATTCATTGATATATATAGCCATGTTTTATATATGATTTCTGAATTAATTCATTGATATATATATAGCCATGTTTTATATATGATTTCTGAATTAATTCATTGATATATAAAGCCATGTTTTATATATGATTTCTGAATTAATTCATTGATATATATAGCCATGTTTTATATATGATTTCTGAATTAATTCATTGATATATATAGCCATGTTTTTTATATGATTTCTGAATTAATTCATTGATATATATATGCATGTTTTATATATGATTTCTGAATTAATTCCTTGATATATATAGCCATGTTTTATATATGATTTCTGAATTAATTCATTGATATATATAGCCATGTTTTTTATATGATTTCTGAATTAATTCATTGATATATTTAGCCATGTCTTATATATGATTTCTGAATTAATTCATTGATATATTTAGCCATGTTTTATATATGATTTCTGAATTAATTCATTGATATATATATAGCCATGTTTTATATATGATTACTGAATTAATTCATTGATATATATAGCCATGTTTTATATATTATTTCTGAATTAATTCATTGATATATATAGCCATGTTTTATATATGATTTCTGAATTAATTCATTGATATATATAGCCATGTTTTATATATGATTTCTGAATTCATTGATATATATAGCCATGTTTTATATATAATTTCTGAATTAATTCATTGATATATATAGCCATGTTTTATATATGATTTCTGAATTAATTCATTGATATATAAAGCCATGTTTTATATATGATTTCTGAATTAATTCATTGATATATATAGCCATATTTTATATATGATTTCTGAATTAATTCATTGATATATATAGCCATGTTTTATATATGATTACTGAATTAATTCATTGATATATATAGCCATGTTTTATATATGATTTCTGAATTAATTCATTGATATATATAGCCATGTTTTATGTATGATTTCTGAATTAATTCATTGATATATATAGCTATGTTTTATATATGATTTCTGAATTAATTCATTCATATATATAACCATGTTTTATATATGATTTCTGAATTAATTCATTGATATATATAGCCATGTTTTTTATATTATTTCTGAATAAATTCATTGATATATTTAGCCATGTTTTATATATGATTTCTGAATTAATTCATTGATATATATATATAGCCATGTTTTATATATGATTTCTGAATTTATTCATTGATATATATAGCCATGTTTTATATATGATTTCTGAATTAATTCATTGATATATATATAGCCATGTTTTATATATGATTTCTGAATTAATTCATTGATATATATATGCATGTTTTATATATGATTTCTGAATTAATTCATTGATATATTTAGCCATGTTTTATATATGATTTCTGAATTAAGTCATTGATATATATATAGCCATGTTTTATATATGATTTCTGAATTAATTCATTGATATATATAGCCATGTTTTATATATGATTTCTGAATTAATTCATTGATATATATATGCATGTTTTATATATGATTTCTGAATTAATTCATTGATATATTTAGCCATGTTTTATATATGATTTCTGAATTAATTCATTGATATATTTAGCCATGTTTTATATATGATTTCTGAATTCATTGATATATATATATAGCCATGTTTTATATATGATTACTGAATTAATTCATTGATATATATATAGCCATGTTTTATATATGATTTCTTAATTAATTCATTGATATATATAGCCATGTTTTGTATATGATTTCGTAATTAATTCATTGATATATATATAGCCATGTTTTATATATGATTTCGTAATTAATTCATTGATATATATAGCCATGTTTTGTATATGATTTCTGAATTAATTCATTGATATATATATAGCCATGTTTTTTATATGATTTCTGAATTAATTCATTGATATATATATGCATGTTTTATATATGATTTCTTAATAAATTCATTGATATATATAGCCATGTTTTATATATGATTTCTGAATTAATTCATTGATATATATATAGCAATGTTTTATATATGATTTCTGCATTAATATATTGATATATATAGCCATGTTTTATATATAATTTCTGAATTAATTCATTGATATATTTAGCCATGTTTTATATATGATTTCTGAATTAATTCATTGATATATATGGCCATGTTTTATATATGATTTCTGAATTAATTCATTGATATATATAACCATGTTTTATATATGATTTCTGAATTAATTCATTGATATATATAGCCATGTTTTATATATGATTTCTGAATTAATTCATTGATATATATAGCCAGGTTTTATATATAATTTCTGAATCAATTCATTGATATATATATAGCCATGTTTTATATATGATTTCTGAATTAATTCATTGATATATATATAGCCATGTTTTATATATAATTTCTGAATTAATTCATTGATATATATAGCCATGTTTTATATATGATTTCTGAATTAATTCATCGATATATATAGCCATGTTTTATATATAATTTCTGAATAATTCATTGATATATATAGCCATGTTTTATATATGATTTCTGAATTAATTCATTGATATATATAGCCATGTTTTTTATATGATTTCTGAATTAATTCATTGATATATTTAGCCATGTCTTATATATGATTTCTGAATTAATTCATTGATATATTTAGCCATGTTTTATATATGATTTCTGAATTAATTCATTGATATATATATAGCCATGTTTTATATATGATTACTGAATTAATTCATTGATATATATAGCCATGTTTTATATATGATTTCTGAATTAATTCATTGATATATATAGCCATGTTTTATATATGATTTCTGAATTAATTCATTGATATATATAGCCATGTTTTATATATGATTTCTGAATTCATTGATATATATAGCCATGTTTTATATATAATTTCTGAATTAATTCATTGATATATAAAGCCATGTTTTATATATGATTTCTGAATTAATTCATTGATATATAAAGCCATGTTTTATATATGATTTCTGAATTAATTCATTGATATATATAGCCATATTTTATATATGATTTCTGAATTAATTCATTGATATATATAGCCATGTTTTATATATGATTACTGAATTAATTCATTGATATATATAGCCATGTTTTATATATGATTTCTGAATTAATTCATTGATATATATAGCCATGTTTTATATATGATTTCTGAATTAATTCATTGATATATATAGCTATGTTTTATATATGATTTCTGAATTAATTCATTCATATATATAACCATGTTTTATATATGATTTCTGAATTAATTCATTGATATATATAGCCATGTTTTTTATATTATTTCTGAATAAATTCATTGATATATTTAGCCATGTTTTATATATGATTTCTGAATTAATTCATTGATATATATAGCTATGTTTTATATATGATTTCTGAATTAATTCATTCATATATATAACCATGTTTTATATATGATTTCTGAATTTATTCATTGATATATATAGCCATGTTTTATATATGATTTCTGAATTAATTCATTGATATATATATAGCCATGTTTTATATATGATTTCTGAATTAATTCATTGATATATATATGCATGTTTTATATATGATTTCTGAATTAATTCATTGATATATTTAGCCATGTTTTATATATGATTTCTGAATTAAATCATTGATATATATATAGCCATGTTTTATATATGATTTCTGAATTAATTCATTGATATATATAGCCATGTTTTATATACGATTTCTGAATTAATTCATTGATATATATATATATAGCCATGTTTTATATATGATTTCTGAATTAATTCATTGATATATATATGCATGTTTTATATATGATTTCTGAATTAATTCATTGATATATTTAGCCATGTTTTATATATGATTTCTGAATTAATTCATTGATATATTTAGCCATGTTTTATATATGATTTCTGAATTCATTGATATATATATATAGCCATGTTTTATATATGATTACTGAATTAATTCATTGATATATATATAGCCATGTTTTATATATGATTTCGTAATTAATTCATTGATATATATAGCCATGTTTTATATATGATTTCTTAATCAATTCATTGATATATATAGCCATGTTTTATATATGATTTCTGAATTAATTCATCGATATATATAGCCATGTTTTATATATAATTTCTGAATCAATTCATTTATATATATAGCCATGTTTTATATATGATTACTGAATTAATTCATTGATATATATATAGGCATGTTTTATATATGATTTCTGAATTAATTCATTGATATATATAGCCATGTTTTATATATAATTTCTGAATCAATTCATTGATATATATAGCCATGTTTTATATATGATTTCTGAATTAATTCATTCATATATATAGCCATGTTTTATATATTATTTCTGAATTAATTCATTGATATATATAGCCATGTTTTATATATAATTTCTGAATTAAGTCATTCATATATATGGCCATGTTTTATATATGATTTCTGAATTAATTCATTGATATATATAGCCATGTTTTATATGATTTCTGAATTAATTCATTGATATATATATGCATGTTTTATATATAATTTCTGAATTTATTCATTGATATATATAGCCATGTTTTATATATGATTTCGTAATTAATTCATTGATATATATAGCCATGTTTTATATGATTTCTGAATTAATTCATTGATATATATAGCCATGTTTTATATATAATTTCTGAATTTATTCATTGATATATATAGCCATGTTTTATATATGATTTCGTAATTAATTCATTGATATATATAGCCATGTTTTATATATGATTTCTGAATTAATTCATTGATATATATAGCCATGTTTTATATATAATTTCTGAATCAATTCATTGATATATATAGCCATGTTTTATATATGATTTCTGAATTAATTCCTTGATATATATAGCCATGTTTTATATATAATTTCTGAATTAATTCATTCATATATATAGCCATGTTTTATATATGATTTCTGAATTAATTCATTTATATATATATAGCCATGTTTTATATATGATTTCTGAATCAATTCATTGATAATTATAGCCATGTTTTATATATGATTTCTGAATTAATTCATTGATATATATAGCCATGTTTTATATATAATTTCTGAATCAATTCATTGATATATATAGCCATGTTTTATATATGATTTCTGAATTAATTCATTGATATATATAGCCATGTTTTATATATGATTTCTGAATTAACTCATTGATATATATAGCCATGTTTTATATATGATTTCTGAATTAATTCATTGATATATATAACCATGTTTTATATATGATTTCTGAATTAATTCATTGATATATATAGCCATGTTTTATATATAATTTCTGAATTAATTCATTGATATATATAGCCATGTTTTATATATGATTTCTGAATTAATTCATTGATATATATAGCCATGTTTTTTATATAATTTCTGAATTAATTCATTGATATATATAGCCATGTTTTATATATGATTTCTGAATTAATTCATTGATATATATAGCCATGTTTTATATATGATTTTTGAATTAATTCATTGATATATATAGCCATGTTTTATATATAATTTCTGAGTTAATTCATTGATATATATAGCCATGTTTTATATATGATTTCTGAATTAATTCATTGATATATATATAGCCATCTTTTATATATAATTTCTGAATTAATTCATTCATATATTTAGCCATGTTTTATATATGATTTCTGAATTAATTCATTGATATATATAGCCATGTTTTATATATGATTTCTGAATTAATTCATTGATATATATAGCCATGTTTTATATATAATTTCCGAATCAATTCATTCATATATATAGCCATGTTTTATATATGATTTCTGAATTAATTCATTGATATATATAGCCATGTTTTATATATAATTTCTGAATTAATTCATTCATATATATAGCCATGTTTTATATATGATTTCTGAATTAATTCATTGATATATATAGCCATGTTTTATATATAATTTCTGAATTAATTCATTTATATATATAGCCATGTTTTATATATCATTTCTGAATTAATTCATTGATATATATAGCCATGTTTTATATATGATTTCTGAATTAATTCATTGATATATATAGCCATGTTTTATATATACTTTCTGAATTAATTCATTGATATATATAGCCATGGTTTATATATGATTTCTGAATTAATTCATTGATATATATAGCCATGTTTTATATATGATTTCTGAATTAATTCATTGATATATATAGCCATGTTTTATATATTATTTCTGAATCAATTCATTGATATATAGCCAGGTTTTATATATAATTTCTGAATCAATTCATTGATATATATAGCCATGTTTTATATATGATTTCTGAATTAATTCATTGATATATATAGCCATGTTTTATATATGATTTCTGAATTAAGTCATTGATATATATAGCCATGTATTTTATATGATTTCTGAATTAATTCATTGATATATAAAGCCATGTTTTATGTATGATGTCTGAATTAATTCATTGATATATATAGCCATGTTTTATATATAATTTCTGACTTAATTCATTGATATATATATAGCTATGTTTTTTATATGATTTCTGAATTAATTCATTGATATATATATAGCCATGTTTTATATATGATTTCTGAATTAATTCATTGATATATATAGCCATGTTTTATATATAATTTCTGAATTAATTCATTGATATATATATATAGCCATGTTTTATATATGATTTCTGAATTAATTCATAGATATATATATAGCCATGTTTTATATATAATTTCTGACTTAATTCATTGATATATATATAGCTATGTTTTTTATATGATTTCTGAATTAATTCATTGATATATATATAGCCATGTTTTATATATGATTTCTGAATTAATTCATATATATATATATATATATATATATATATATATATATAAACCCATTTTATCTATCAATCTGAATCATGTTTTTTCGCGCTATCGAATCATGTTATTCATTATTGTTCTTAATCTCTTCATTCATTTTTTTTCAGGCTTTTTGACAGCGTGGACAAAATTCAAATCTGCACGCTTTTCTTTTTCCAGTTCAAACTAGGTTGAAAAGCTGCTGAGACAACTTGTGATATCAATGATGTGTTTGGCTGAGGAACCATTAACGAACATGTGGTGCAATGGTGACAAAGCCTTGAAGATGAAGACAGTTGCGGTCGGCTGACTGCAGTTGATAACAAACATTTGAAAGCCTTAATTGGAGCTGATCCTCGCAAAACCACGCTAGAAGTTACTGTTGAACTTGAGATCAACCACTCAACAGTCGTTCACCATTTAAAGCAAATATGGAAGTCAAAAAAGTTGGATTAATGGTGCCGTTTAAATTGAATGATAATCAAAAACATTGTCGTTTTGAGGTGTCTTCTATGCCCCATCTGCACAACAAAACGACCAATTTCTCGAGTGGATTGTGACGCGTGATGAGAAGTTAATCGTCTGCAACACCCAGTGACGTTTGGCACAGTGGTTGGATACTTGAAGCTCCCAAAGCCGAAATTGCACTAAAAATGGCTATAGTGACTGTTTGGTGCTCTGCAACCAGTCTCATCCATCACAGCTTCTTGAATCCGGACAAAACGATTAGTATTGCCAACAAATTGACGAAATGCACCAGAAGCTCCAACAGATGTGCCCGAGATTGGTCAATATGAAGGGACCCATTCTCCTTTATGACAAAACTCACCTGCATGTTGCTCAACTGACCCTGCAGAAGCTGAACAAATTGGGCTACAAACTCTGTCTCATTTTCCATATTCACTGGACCTCTCACTCAGCAATTATTACTTTTCCAAGCATCTCAACAACTTCCTGCGCAAAAAATGCTTGAAAATCCAAGATGATGCCGAATCGGCTTTCAATGACTTCATTGCTTCCAGAACTCTAGATTTCTATGCTAATGGGATGAATGAACTTGTTTCTCGTTGGCAAAAATGTGTCAATTCTAATGGTTCTTATTTCGATGAATAAAGTTTATTATGGAAGCAATATGATCTTTTGAAGCTGAACCATCATAATACTATAAAATATTTGTGCTGGTGAATTATGGGAGATTGAGAGTAGAAAATAATTACTAAAATACAGCCTAATTTAATTCGTAGAGTTTGAAAATTGTATCTCCAGATTATGCCATAGTTAGGTGCAGGGCCATATGCCCCAAATTGTATTTAAATTATGAACTTCTGTACAAGTTGAATCTTTTAAACACGCAAATGAAGATCTTTACGCAAAATGTTCAATAAAGTCAAAGGGCACAAGTTTAATTATTGTCAATATTGATGACATTTGCAGCATCATTATGCTGTACAGCAGCAATCACTTGTCGTATGTGCACTGAACAACAGGATATGTATTACTGTTTAAAGTGAATGTAGCGTGAAAACGATTCACAATTTATCTAATATTTCCGATGATTAATTATGAGCACCATAAAACTTGTTGGTCTCTTCATGATGAATTGCCAAACAAAGGTTTGATAAATAACTGATAGTTGCCAAAACTGCAATTAAAGAAAGTAGAGTTGTCAATTTAAACAATGTTGCTTCTAAAAAAAATATCCTATATCTATTCACACACACACACACACTTATGTATATATGCACATGAATATATATAGTAATAAAACTAAACTGAAAAATAAATTTTTAATGATAAGACAAACCTATCAGGATAAAAAAGCTCTACCCAATTAAAAAGAGTAAATAATAGAGTAAGGTAGGAAGATAAAGAATAAAATTGAATAGGAATTTTATTACATTATCAAATCAGAAGAGGAGAAAATGCTGGTATTATAAAAAGCTAAGGGTATTTTTTATTGCTTCTTTCATGCTCTTTTCTCTTTTGTCTCTATCATATTATTTCTCCTGTCCCCCTCCTGAAAAAACTTTTTTTTACATTTCAAATCTAAATGTTTTAGAGTTGGTGTTGTTTTTTTACCCTTATCTTTGTATAATGCTGACTTTTTCTCCTCTTCTGATGAGAAGCATTTAGCTTTGAAATACTATGACCTAAAGAGTTTCTCCCTTATTTCCCTTTCTGTAATCCTTATTGTCGATAATGTAATTTTACTCTTTATCAATTACATGATTTTGATCCTAGAAAATGTCTTCAATATAAGGCTTAGGCTTAAGGGGTTTTAAGTAGAAATTGAAATTTAAGGAATCTTGTTTAATTGGTGTTCAATACAAATTGGAAATATTTGCATTTTCAAATGGGAGGTTATGCTGGTTTTATACCCCATAAAATATTTTAACCCCCACCCCCACCATTTGAAGAATATTTGTTAATTAATTAATTAATCTCACAAATTGGAGGTATCTAAATTTATACCAATGGCTTTTTACCCCCGTTTGTATAAAATTAAACTATATATGGCTAACATTATGAACTCTTACACCTAATAGCTGTGTTCCAAAATTCTCAATGGTCAATTAATTTAGGAGCGAATCTTATATATACAAATATATAAATATTATACATTTACCTAACTTTACATAGACAGATTAAGAGTATCAATTTCATTTTTTTTTAAACAAGCTTTGTTGGCCAGTCTATCACTTCCACAGAATTTTCTTTGTTGTTAAAACATAGATTAAATGGATGCATCTTATTTTATCTGAATCTAAGCATCTCTATAAAAACTTGTGTTGAATTGTTTGCTTAACTTTCTGTGTCCCACTTTTATCGCTAAATGTTCTGATTGCATGAACATATCTCGTTTTCATCTAAACCTGCCGCTACACACTCATGAAATTCTTAAGTAAAATCATAATTTCATTTGGAATTGAAATAAAGTTAAGTGTTAGAAATACATTATACTTGGAAATATATGACAAGTTAAATCTTTTTTTTTAAATTTCATTTCAGTTGTTCATTCAGTTTTCTTTTTTATCCTTTATCATTTGATAACATATTTACAAAGCATTTTATTGTAGACATTGAACTGAAAACTGACAGATTAATCAATTCTTAAATGTTTAAGTAAAAGAATTTTTTTTTTTTTTGGTAGTTTTATTACATGGTAGAGCACTGAAATGCTCTACCATGTAATAAAACTACCAAAAAAAAAATGAAATGCTCTACCATGGAGAAAAAAATATATATAAATGCATTGTTTTGATATGCAGATAAATTACACTTTTATAAATGAAATAAACTTAAAATTATTTGATGGTTTGATATTTTTGTTTAATCATTTCCATTCTTAATTTTATTTTTCAGTGCTGCAATTGACAATGTCAAACAATCGAGTGTGGCCATCAAAAAACTCAGTAGGCCCTTCCAAAATGTTACACATGCAAAACGGGCATACCGGGAATTTGTCCTGATGAAATTAGTAAATCATAAAAATGTATGTATTTTTCATTCTTGTTTAGTTTATGTTTTGGAAAACATAGTTTTCCTTTACTGTATTAAAATATATGCATTTCTGAGATAAGTAATGTATATATTAATAAAGGGTGTTCGTCTATATGTCTGTTCAGCTAAAACTCAAACAAGAATATTCAAACTAAGAAAATGTGTGTGTGTGTGTGTGTGTGTGTGTGTATATATATATATATATATATATATATATATATATAGACCTTGTCTGTCTGAATGAGGAACAGTCACTACCAAACTCTTCTGTTAATTTTTGGTCTACACACTTGAAACTTGATATATAGGAGATTTGGACCTGTGGAACAAATTAGATTTGGTTTTTAGCCAGTAAAAATAGTTGGTAAGGGGTCAAAATTGAAAAAAATTGAAATTTGGCAGATGTAAATTAACTAAATCTGTTATTTCTACACATGCACAAATATACATTTATATCTTTTAAAAATGTTATTTTTAAAGCTTTTGTATGCGTATGGATTTTCATCAGGCGATAACAAATGGGGCTGGAGATCTATGTTTTGCTTTCGATTCTAGCTGATGACACCCAAGTCATTTTTTTTAAACTTTTGAAATCACTATTATATATTAGGTACAATATGATTATTGGCTCTGTAATAATAAATATGAAATCTGCATAAATTAAAATATCATATTTAAACATATTTTACAACTGAGCCATACCAGGCGGCCACTACTAGTACAATATAATAATCAATAGAAAAGGGTGGAAGTACTTATCCTGATGTGCATACAGTCCAGGACTCACTGCTGCACAGCAGTGTGTTTAGGATGCAAGCCTTATACATCATCATCTTGGTATGATTGTTAATTTTTTTTTTCGCACAATCTGGGTGTGAGTCTGGTGAATGTGAAGGTTGCACAGCCTATGTGTCAGTCGAATTCTGGTCCCATGTCAAGACTGTTTGTTATAGTTGACCCCAGGTATGTGAAAAATTTCACAACTTTAAGTTAGTAGTTGTTGATGGTAATTGAAAAGAAGAGGTCAGTGGTGTTAATCTTGTCAAACTGATGGTGAGTCAAAAGCTATCACAAACCTTGGAGGAGCAGTTCATGATGTTAAAGATCCTCACTCCTGTGGGCAGTCAGTGCAGCATTGTCCGCGAACATTGCGGATCTTGATTTTGGCCCTTAGTCTAGCAATGGTGTAAAGTTTATCAACCAAACATGTGTGGAGGTAGATCCCCTCTGTGGAGTCAGCAAAGATCTGGTTGAGCGTGACAGCAAATTAGATACCAAACAGGGTCGGGGCTAACATGCAGCTTTGTTTCACACTGTTCTTCATCTTCAAAGGCGATGATGTTGCTCCATCAAACTGAGCAACACCCTCCATGCCCACATAAAATGACTTCATGATGCTCAGGAACCTCCCTGGGCACCTGATCCTGTACAGAACTTTAAACAGACTGTCTCTGCTTACAAGATCAAAGGCCTTTGTGAGGTTGATAAATGCTATGCATAGGAGCTGTTTTTACTCCTTACATTTCTCGTAGAGCTGTTGCAGAGAAGATGATGTCGACCATGAAACGTTCAGCCTTGAAACTGCACTGTGATTCTTAATACACTCTGTCAGAAAGCTTTTGGAGTTGTTTCAGGACCACGTGCTTTCCTACAATTTTTAACAGCAAGATTCCACTGTAATTGTTGCAGTCACCATGGTCGCCTTTATTTTTGCAGAGAGTAACAATGTTGTAGTATCTCATATCTTGTGATACTTCACTCTCCTCCCAGCATTGGCATTGGTTCATGAAGGTGCTGAAGAAGTGGGCCCTTCCTGTTTCTGTTGGGATGCTGTCCAGGTCTAGCACCTTGTCACTGGGCAGGCTATCAATGGCTTTTGTGAGTTCATCAAGAGTAGCTCATCCAACTCCTTAATGTAAAATGGCTCAGTGGTATTTAGGATGATACTCTCCCTGCTGTAAAGTAGTGCTCCAACTGTCTATCTGCTTGTTCCTGTCAATGATGGACTCCCTACTGGTTGACTTCAGTGGAGTTGTCTTACTGTATATCGGGTCAACTGTCTACTTGATGCTATTGTACACACCTCTGATGTTAATAATGTCACTGACCTGTTGAATGTCCTGACAGAGACTAGTCCAATATGAGTTTACACAACTTCTGAACATGCTGAATTTTGATGTGGGTTGCATGAAAGGTCTATGGATTTTGTTTGTTGTTTCTTGTGGTTAAACAGGACCAAATGCTTTTCTTGCAGCAGAGGAGTCAGCTCAACTGCATAAGTATTGAACCAATCATGAGTCTTATATACTACCTACTGAGGATTGAGAAGGTGATGGTTTGAATCACTTTGTGGATCCGCTTTCATCTCTGCACAGCATTCCCTTGCAGGAGGCTGGTCTCCAGGACCTCAGTCAATCTCTTGGTAGGCAACTCCACCCAGCAAGGTTCATTGATCTTAAACATGTCGTGGCCTGGCTTGATGCACCTTCTTGAGTTGCATTAAAATCTTGCTAGAAGCCAAGACATGGTCAGTGTTGCAAATGGAGCTTTAGTAGGAGTGTGTGAAGAAAACAGTCCTCAACTGCAAAAGTGAGGATCGAGTCTCAATTGGTGCCAGCACCTTGAGCTGAGATGCCATCATGTTGAGGTTTGGTTTTGAAAAAGCTGTGAGTTATGCTGAGGTTATGACGAATACACAGTTCAAGGAGCTGTTGACCATTTTTATTCATGATTCTGATACCAAAGGTCCAAGGCAGGTGGGCCAGGAGGTGTTGAAGTAGCCAAGAGTCACCAGGCTATCAGAGGACAGCACCTGTTTCAAGGTGGACTGCAGCTGTTCATAGAAAGCATCTTTCACTTCTGGGATGGATTAGAGGGTCAGAGCATTCACACTGAGATGACTGGACCATTGGTGCTGTTTAAGTATAGAGATAGGATCCTCTCTGTATCTTCTTTGCCAAACTCAGTCATGCTGAGTAGTGTGTTCCTCACAGTAAAGCCAACACCGTGTTCCCTGTCTTCATCAGTCGCTTTGCCATTTCAAATAAAGGTTTAGTCTTTCTCTAAACCCATTCCCATAAAGTGGATTGCATTAGCTAATTGTTGATAATTGCTGTCTTGCAAAAATTATCCACTGCTTGCACATCAGTTGTCAGACCAGTTATCATCGTTCTCACATTTCATGAGGTGAGTTTCAAAGCAAGTTTCTGATTGCCTTTAATTTATATGTTTATTGCCTGGTGCAGGATTTACAGACCACCTGTCAGATATTTCCAAATCCTAAGCCTTATACAACCAGTAAGGCCCATGATGAGGTAGCATCTAACCAGGGGCTGTCTGGATTAAACAGTTGTAGCTACCTAATGAGAATCCGATACTCTCTCCTACTGACAAAAATAAGCTCCTAAGCATCTGCTCTTCACTAATTTGAGCAATGGCCCACAGTAACTGCGTCACTTCCTGTGTTTTGCTGCTGCCTTTCGGAGGCACTAGTGTCCTCTCTAGGACACAATGCCTGGACAAGATGTTAGGGGACAGGCTGTTGTCCATGCAGATCCCTCCTCTCCACGTTGCCAATATTATCCAAGAGAACGGCTGGGGCCCATGCAGCTTGGGCACTGACAATGCCACAGGAGTTGCCAAAGTGAAGTTGTAGTCAACAATGAACTGCCTTAGGAACTCCAACTCCAGATTTATTCTTGACATTGATTCCCGAAGACTCACCAATATTGAGTGAACCATGAGACAGCAGTGGTTTAAAATCAGTTTTCCTTCTCCTAGATGGTCAGTCTTGATAGAGTGTTAAACACCATCTACCTGGAGCTACTGGTTTTAAGGCATCAGTTAATCATTTGACACCCTGTCCTCCTTTTGTGAGTAAATAGATCTGCCAGGCTCAGTGACTAAGCCACATGAGAAGGCCAGGAGTAGGACTAGATTGTCAAAGCTATAAATTTGAGTATGCTTAGGAAAGTGGGAGCTCATCCCCACTTCCACACCCAGCAATATGCCAACTATTAGACTTATGTGGTGTATATCATATATGATAAAATGCACTCTCCTGTCAAATCTCAACGTATGAGATTCGGGCAACTAAGTTTTTCAAAATCCACTGAGATGATTTCCTTTTTAATGTGATAAAGATTTTGTGTAGAATCATCCACACTTTTCAGAAGCACTATCAAAACTCTTAGAAGGTTTTGTTAAAAACATATCAATAAACTATATAAATGGAAGGGAATCATTGCAAATAAAAATACAATATCAACTTTAGAAATAAATAAATTTATGCTGTGATGTAATTTCTAAATTTATGGTAGTCAGAAAAGAAAATATTATAATGGTCTAAATTCTAAATTTGCATCCATTGCTAATGCACTTTTTATATAAAATCTTGGAAATTATTTGCTATGTATTTGTTTTTTAACCACTTTTTCATATCTCTGTGGATTGTAAAACAAACTCAATAAAAGTTATTCTTTTACTTAACTGGATAAGTGGTTTGTGCGTTTTAACTCATTTAAAAGCGTGGTCATTGTCGGTTATTCTTTTTCAAAGAATTTTTCTTTTTAAATATTCTTTTCCTTTCCATAGTTAAAAATTTATGTTTTCTAAATAATAACAAAAATAAAATAAATACTTTATGTTCGTAAATTAGTTGATGAACGTTTTGTTTACAGATTTCTTTTTGCATGTGTCTCGGCACACAAAAATTCTGATATGCGGTTATCACTACTTCTATCGATTTGTGCATAAAAAGTTTTTATTCAAATCTTTTCAAATGTTAGGATAAAAGAAAGTAATATATTCGCTATTAAATAGCGTTTGAGCACAGTTTATATCTTTAATTATCTTTGTACTACAAAGCATCAACTTTGAGATATTCTAACTTTTGACTGGAAAGATGTACATGTTGTGTTCAAATTCCGTAGCAAAGACAATTCTTTTCTCTGATTAGCTAAAACAACTAGAAACATCATCGACAAAGACAACATCAGCCTCGAGTATTTATGTGAACACACCCTGACCGCTTATTTGCAAAAAGTGATCGGGCATGCTATGCTGGTATGTTTCACCGTTAATAGTTGGATTTAAATAGCAATTTCTTCTAATATACAAATCGCAACAAAAATATTAAAATACCATTTTAAAGTAAATTTTATTGTGAATCCAGTTATATAAGTTTTATTTTGATGGAGGTAGGAGAAATGTATTTATTAGTGATTTAAAGACTTTGAGTATCAAATTAAGTAGCATTGTGTGCCTTGCCCAGCGCTGAATGCTATGGTGTCTGGTATTGCTACTTATATGAACTTTATTTCTTCATCTCGAGTTATACCATGAACACTTTGAAAAATTCAAAACTATTTATCTGATCAAGTTGAAACTTGCATGGTGATTACTGTTTGGTCAGATCCATGCAGCAAAATTTCAACTATAACTGAACTTGCCTAGGTCAAAGATCAAGATCATATAAAATGCAGAAGTTCATTGGTTACAATATGGGCCAAGTAGTAAGTCTCTGGGATGAACACAACCAACCTTACCACCAATAGTGTGGCTTTCACTTTTCCTATGATCTTAATATTCCAAAATTAAATCAGTTCTTAGACAATAATCAATTTTTTTTCCAAATGTAATAATGTTCAGCTACACACAAGACGTGACAAACTCAATCAAAAACATAACTTCCTTGGCAGAAGTAATAATGGGCAACCTTATTAATCTGAATGAATTCTTGAAGATGTTTTGTTTAGTAAATTGGCGTTTTGTCATTGCTAAAACTTCATTTCAAAATATCTTTTGTTGATATTTTTTTTAATTAGATTTCTTATTCACTTTTATCAAATCAGATTCAAGAACCTTTGATTGATTAAATACCAAACAAACGCATCAGTAAATGCTAAAATGCTAACACATGACTGCATGTTTTTGATGATGGATTTTAAAAAAGCCTTCATTTGTAAACATTTAGCATTTTAGTATTCCGTTATCCCCCCCCCCCCCCATGCCCCTCATCTGACCACCTCTCCAAAATATGTAATTCTACTCTTGTAGGCAAGTACGTGTAAACATCTTGAAAAACTTTAATGAATGATAAACAAAAATTATTTTAGAATTCAATGTAAAATGAGTTCTCATTTTGAGTCAGTCCAGTGTTTTAGGGCAGTTAACTATTTTTTTTCTATGGGTGATAAATCCTGTGCATTCTTTATCTCTCTAAAGATGATAATGTGTGTTTTTAAGAGAGTCTTTGTGCAATTATGGGAGTGTGATGTGGTTGCCACTCTGACTTAGGTTAATTATAGGGCTAAGGGAAATTATGTGTCAACATTCTGAAGATTTGATAGAAACAAAACAAAAACAATTTTAGAATTTAGAGTGGGGGTTAGTTTCACATAAATTTAATGTACAATAATTCACTATTTTGATAACATTCTAGCATTTTAGGAAAGTTGACCAACTATGTACACTTTCCTTTAAAGAAGGATCTGCTTTTTGGTCCCCCGATTTATCGGAGAGGGACCTATATTTTCAGTAGTGTCCGGACGATTGCCAGATAACCGACCATTAGTTTTTCCTGAAATTTTACCACAAATTGTATTTCATTAAATAAATATGCACAGTAAAAGAATTTTTTTTTTTTTTTTTTTTTTTTTTTTTTTGCAAAAATTTCCGTTGCGTCCCCAGGGGCTCAAATGAGGTAAAAAATGACCAAAAATGACACGTTTTTCCCCATAACTTTTGATCCATCCATTAGATTTTTCTGAAATTTGGCCAAAATGTGGAGCCCATTGTTTTTAATATAAATCCAGTATGAATGACCCTGGCAAAATTCTGGTTTGCATCCCCAGGGACTTTTAGTATTAAAAACACCCCTTTTTGTGGATCTTTTTTCATATTTCTCAACAAAAACTTGACATGCCTGACTATATAGTGGTGTTTCACGGTGGTCAACTCAAATATACATGTGTTCAGGCCTGAAACTGCGCTGTTATCCATTTAAACTGGGATCTCAAGAGTTAAAAAAAGTACCCAAAGTGGCCAAAAATGACACTTTTTGCCCCGTAGCATTTGATCTATCCATTAGATTTTTCTGAAACTTGGTCAAAATGTGGAGGCCATTGTTCATAAAAATTCAGTATGGATGACCCTGGCAAAATTCTAGTTCGCATCCCTCTGGGACTTTTAGGGCTAAAAAAAAACGTGCCTTTTTACAGCTCTTTTTTCATATTACTCAAAAACTTGATATGTCTGTGGTTTTCCATGGTGCTGAATTTAAATATACATGTCTTAAAGCGTGAAACTGCACCATTTGTCCATTTTCACTGAGATTCGGCATTCCCAGAAGCTCAAAAGGGGTTACAAATGCCCCCAAATTGCAAAAAATTACACTTTTTGCACAATAACTTCTGCCCCATCCATTAGATTTTTCTGAAACTTGGCGAAAATGTGAAGACAACATTGGCTCTTCACATTTCTCACATTTATGGTTTCTTCACTATTTTTTGTGGCGTCATCTCACATGCAGCTTATATGTAGCTTACTGAAAAATTTGTTTGATGAGGAGTTTGCTACTCAGACTTAGCATTATTGTTAGGGCTAAAGAAGGTTTTAGAAAAAGGCTTGCCACTCATATTTAGGGTTAGAGGTAGAATTAAGGGATTTTTTTTATTTTTAAGAGTGCAGTTTTGTTTTGTTTTTTACAGAGGGGTCACCACTTATTAAGGCCCGGGGGCCACTCGAGGATAAGGGTTATTGCATGTACAGTAGTCAATGGGATAATATCGTAGTAATCGTTAGTAGTGGAAATTTGGTAAATTGGATTACTTAAGGGGAATGGCTCATCAAGATTTTGTTTATGTTGGCTTTAAAGACAACCAAATTGTAATCAGCTGGAAAACAGGCAAATGGAAGAGAGTTCCACAGGCGTGCAGTTCTAAGAAAGAAACTTTGTTCATGGAATCTATGTTTTGGTTTAGGCACAAATAGATTGGGGAAAATTATTGACAGTGGTTTCAGTTAGACAAGTGTTTTTTGTGAAAGTTTGGCAAGGAGAGCACTTGCCATGGAAATAATGATAAAGCAGAGACAGGCTCACAACATCTCTTCTATCGGAAAGAGGTTGCAGGGAAGAGAAAAGGACATCCTCTGCTAAGCTTCAAAGTCTATTTTGAACTTTGTCAAGGCAGGATAAGCATATAGCAAAAGTACTCCATCCTTGGGCGTACTTGCCTTTTATATAGATAGAGAATTGCATCAGCAATGAGATATACTGGAGTGGTAGAACAATATCACCATTTTTCCAGCAACCTTAGTGTTTAACACCCATATTTATAGTTACTGGTTTATAATTATTGGTTGTTAAAAATGTTATGGTTTAGATTTTGAACATAAAATTACTTTTAAATATGTAAACTTACGTAAATGAGAGTGTGAAACTTTACAAGAATAATAACAATCAGACAAAAATAAAGTTTATTTAAAACAAGTGACACCATTCTAACAGAAAACGTTATGTTTGGAAAAGTATCAAGTATTTTTTGCCCACCTATTTAAATATCAAAAGAAATCTTTTTGCTAAAGCTGACAAATCGTTCAAAAATTGTGAATGAATTTGATTTTTATTTTCAATTATATTTCATGTCTTTTTTCTACCAAATGACACATTATTTCGTTTTGTGTATTTATATAAACTGGAAAGTTTTCCAGTTTAAGACATTTTTATTTCTTAACTTCACTAGAAACTGAGCACCTTTTACAAATATTTAAATATCAATTTTGCATTTTTTTTTTTTTTTTTCCTAATTGGATAGATTAGTGTCCATTCGATAATAATCCACTGAAAACATTGTAAAAAAGAGAAAAATAAAAAATATATAGAAGGGAGAGGGGTACCACTCGAACACATGAACCAAAAAAAATCATATTTCACATTTTCGGTTGTTCAAAGCAAAATACTGTTTAATTCACCGTTAAAAACTAATGCAATGGATAAAAGTGCATGCAAGTTACACATTTAGAAAGCTTCTTTTCTTGTCTTTTCAACCATATAAATATTTTTAAAATTTGACCAGAAATTACAAGTTGTACAAAGTTGATAATGCTGGACTGGTTGGGATTGCTTAAATTCTGATAAATGAATAGCTCTTATTAAACTAATTATCTTCTGATAACAATAAGCTCTAACTAAACATGTAAGAACATTTTTTGTATTCATATTTTCAATTTTGTTTTTTTAATTTGTTCTGGAATAAAAATCAATAACAATAAAAAAAATTTAATTTGTTCTGGAATAAAAATCAACACCAAAATAAAACAAAAACCGTTTGTTGTTTACAGCTACTGCTACTACTAATACTACAAGATAGTCTCTCACCCAAACTTAAATTGAAACGATTTTTTTCCAGGTACCATGATTTTAAATTGCTAACAACCACAAGAGAAAACAACATACAATTATACTTTTAATGGATAAAAACAGTAAAAAGATTGCTTTACTTTTAACAGTGGGTGCGTGAAGAAAATTTTTTTCAAATATTCAATACTTGTCATGTTTAAGGCCTTTTTTTTTTTTTTTTTTTTTTTTTTTTCACACAACGAAAAAACAAGTGGTCAAAAGTATTCCAGACACACCAAACTATTAAAAACGACATCTTTTGTAGTCAGTTTTCAAATTTCATAAGGAAATTCTTAATACAAGTGCGATACGAGCATTTACAAATCAGGAGGGCATCTTTAGAAAACCGCACCGAAAATGCTGTTTTATGATGTTCAGGTTTTTATCATTTTATTTGCTTAAAACTCTTAAAATATATAATGTATATTATAATTTATTAATTCATTTGAAAGTATATTTCTGAACAAAACAGGTGTATTTTGAGGACTTAAAGTGTTTAAAGTATGGTTTTTAAGATATGACAATTTTAGCAGAATTCCCCGTGAAATCTGTGATTATTCAAAGTGTTTTATTGTCTGTGTGTATTGTTAGTCTTAGAATCTGTATCAATTCCTCAGCATCTCACAAAAACAAGAGCAATCTGAAAAATGGGACAGATGGTGATAATCATGATTTATGAACATTCAGTGTTTTATTTCAGCCTCTTTTGGATAAAGTTTCATATTTATAGAGGGCTATTCATAGTGACTAGGGCTTTTAATTAATGATTTTATTATAGCTTAATATTATTTAATTATAACTTAAAATTATTGATTACACGGAGTTCGTTTGTTTATATGTTTCTAATTTGTATTTGGATATAGAAGTAATAATATGAGTTAACTATCTTCTTTAAGTTTATATAGTGCTACTGAATCCGTAATCTCTAGTTTTTAAATAAACAATCTGTATTTTAGCTCTCACAAACCTTATGATTGAGCACTTTCGTGGTTTTTTTTTTCAACATACCTTGACACACTATATATATATAGTTAGGCATGTGTATGTATATATATATATATATATCTTTTTTTTTTTTTTTTACACAGGCATCACCACATTATCAAGGCCAAGAGGCCACTCAAGGATAAGGGTTAAAGAGTGTACAGTAGAAATTGGACAATATAGTAATCATTAGTAATGAAAATTCGGTAAATTTGATAACTTATATGGAACGGCTCATCAAGAACTTATTTACGTTAGACTTGAACACAACCATATTGTAATCAGCCAGAAAGCAGGAAAACGGAAAACAATTCCACAGGCGTGCAGTTCTAAGAAAGAAGCTTTGTTCATGGAATCTACGTTTAGGTTTAGGCACAGATAAAGAGTAGGGGGAATTATTGATAGTGTTTACAGCTAGACGAGTGTTTCTTGTGAAAGTTAGGCAAAGGGGGAACCATAGATTGAAGCTCAGTCAAACACTTTCCATGAAAATAACGATACATCAGAGACAAACACGCAACATCTCTTCTATGAAATAGAGGTTGCAAGGAAGAGAAAAGGACATCTCCTACGAGGCTACAAAGTCTATTTTGAACTCTATCAAGGCAGGACAAGTCCTTTCTAGCAGCTCCTGCGCAGATGTGGCAACAGTATTCCATCCTTGGACGTACCTGGCTCTTATATAGATAGAGAATTGCATCAGCAGTGAGATATCTACCGGATCAATAAAAAGATCCCACCATTTTTCCAGCGGCCTTGGCAACAGATTTGATGTACGTATTCCATTTAAGATCAGGAGTAATGGTCAAGCCCAGAAGCTTGTCAAAACTTGAGCCCTCCTGAAGACGAGAGCCATTCATTTCAATTGATGCCAGATAGGGATCAGAGCGTTGATGATGTAAAGAGAGAAGCTTGGTTTTAGATGCATTAAAAGTAACCAGCCACTCCTTTCCCCATTGTACTACGTGCTCAAGATCAGAGGAGAGAGAATTGGAGAGAACTTGGTCGTTTACTGTCTTAGATGTGCTACCATAAATGGTAGTGTCGTCAGCATAAATATCTACAAATGATGTAAGGATGTGATTTGGAAGATCATTAATGTAGATCAGGAAAAGAGTTGGGCCCAGGATGGACCCCTGAGGGACACCAGCATTAATACTGTGAGCTTCTGATTTTTGCCCCTCAACTACTACTCTTATGAACCTATCAGAAAAAAATGATTTAATAATTGAGAAGACATTTCCAGCTATACCATAGCTAGAGATCTTGTGAAGTAAACCTTTATGCCATACCCTATCAAAGGCCTTAGATATGTCAAGAGCAATTGCCCTAGAAAGGTTGCCTCCGTCGAGAGATTTGCTAATCCTATGAGATATAACTGTAAGCACATCTGCTGTAAATCTAGCAGAACGAAAACCATATTGAGTGTCACTAAGAAGGTTATTTTTGTTGAGATGGTTGATTACTTCTGAATTTAACACAGATTCCAGCAACTTACTCATGACGCACAGGAGACTTATTGCCCTGTACTGAGAGGGGGATGAGCGATCACCTGAATTCTTAAATACAAGGCATACTGATGAAATTTTCCAGGGAGATGGGAAACTATTCTCCTTAAGACAACGTTTAAACAGTTTTGTAAGTATGGGCGCTAGTTCAGGTTGAAGTTTTTTGAGTACTATAATTGGAATACCGTCAGGGCCAGTTGCTTTACAGGAATCAAGGTTTTTGATTAGCTTGGCAACATCACATACAGATATACGTATATCACATAGCGTGTTTTCTGATACAGGAGGAAATATTGGGGGTTGGCGGCCTTGATCGCAAAAGGTAGAATTAGCTGCAAAGTTCTTAGCAAAGAGTTTTGCTTTGTCTGATGCTGACAAGATTACCTCATGTCCATTGATGATAGTTGGGATAGAGCCTCTTGCGTTCTTTATTACTTTCTTACAATGGTTACTGGCAGTCCTGAAAGCGGCTTTAGTTTCCATACATCTATTACGTTGGAAGCAGTGGAAAAAGTGATTTCTGTGCGCAATGGCAGCAGCACATTCTGGAGAGAACCATGGCTGGCTGTTAGGTTTTTGCTGGAACTTTTTCGAGGGTATGAAACAGTCTATACCTACAATTAACCATTCCGTCAGGTCTGATACTATGGAGGACACATCCTTTTTAAACATGGAACGCAGAGGTAGATCCGATATAAATGTACGGAAGCTAGTGTATCGATGTACTGTACAATGGAGAGGTACGTCTGGGGACTTATTACATTTCATTTTTATCTTAAATGATACAACAGAGTGGTCGGAAGATCCAAGAGGAGACAGAACAGAAACTGAACATAGTTCAGGGCAAGTTGTGAGAAAAAGGTCTAGTAGGTTTGCATACTGGCCGTCATTGTCGGGCACACTGGTGGGTTCATGAACAATCTGAGTGAGGTCATAGGCAATGGAGAAATCATGACAGAACCTCCCCTCATCATCGGTCTTGTTTGAGTGGGTTAACCATTCGACGTTGTGAACATTGAAGTCTCCACATACGTGAATGTTAGCTGAAGGATAAGCAGATAGGACTTGGTCAATTTTCTCAGATATGCTTTTAAAAATAGTAACTCCGCTGTTGTGGGGGCGATAGAGAGTAAATATAAATGCAGTCGTGTGAGCTAAAGCAACCCGGAAGCACATATAGGGTAAGTTAGGATCTTCCCTGGAGATGTCCCTACCATCTTTAATATAGGCACATATTCCATGCCCATGGCGATCTTGGGGGTCAGATTTAGAAGTTAAGTTAGAGTATCCTTTAATTGCGAACTCTTCTAGGGAAATAGTCTGTCCAATGCCAGTTTCGCTTAAAAATAAAAGGTCTTGTTTTATAATTGTAATTGGGTTTCAACCTCTGGAAGGTTAGAACGTAGACCCCTGATGTTGGAGAAGGAGACATGGTAGTAGGGGTCTACGTTGGAAGTTGGAGAACCGGGTTTAATCGTATATTTTTTCTTGAAACTTGTCATGATGAAATTTTGGAATTTGTGGACTAGGTCGTCAGATTTACTTAGAGCAAGACAGAGAGGGGAAACTAAAAGAGAAAAAGAAACGAAGAATTTTTTTTTTTTTTTTGTAGCTAATGATAAGGTAAAGCTGTAACAATTACCCACTAATATGGCATCGAGAGGCCCCACCAGCAACTACTGCATGGTCCAGAATCCATTCACCAAATGGCAATACAGCAGCCCCAGTACTTTGCACCTGCTGATAGGACAGCCTCCTTAGTGGTTAATCCAAGGTTCGGGTTCCTGACTATCAGGCGGATAACGTCAGTCCAGATAAAACGTTTACCTCCAGCACCCTTACTAGTGACATGGCTACAAAGATAGACATAGAAACAGAAAATTTCCGCCATCTCTGCCAACTGTTCATGCAAAATACTGCCAACCTAGAAAACAGCTTTTTCTTCTCCCTTTGTCAGAAAATCACTCATTAAGAAATGGGGACTAAGGGACAAATAAGGAGAAGCGAGAGTAACAGGAGCTGCCGATAACGCATTCACAATGCGTTTTCTACTCTTCATTAAAAAAAAAAAAATTATTAAGTATTCTACTTAATAAAAGTTCAACGGACGTGTTTAAGGGAAAGTATGGTGATAGATTCTCCTCTCACGAACTAAAAATGAATACAATTACCTAATCTATTTTTGCAATCAACTTGGTAGATAAATAAACATTTATGGACGAGAAAAATGCTAGCATTTAATAAAACAGAAATACATAAATTAAATACTGAAATAAAATGTAGTTATTAATATTTGAATCTAAGTACGATTAATATAGAAATCACTTATCTCAACAAAAACACTTCCGTCTCCAAAATGCAAACTGTAGAGAAGAATTTAAGTTTTAACAGCGTTCAAAAGACTTCTTTTTTTTTTTTTTTTAATTAACCGTTAAAAGAAAAGCGTGATTTTATTCTGGGCTTTAGCTCGTCGCGTTTTAAGAAATTTGCGATATAAAAGAAACGCGGATGTGTGTGTGTGTGGGGGGGTTCTTCCGAAAGTTAGTTGGTGACGTTATAAGTAATTGCGAGATAAGATGGAAGCAGGAATTAAGGGGTATATGTTTATATACTTGTATTCACGGTATTCATTTCTAAACTAATTAACTGATCATAATAAATTTTGGAACACAGGTGCCCACTATGCATAAGCATGTGTAATATAAGCGATATTTAGTTTAATTTATTTTTATGCATAGTGGGCAAAAAAGGAGTGAAAATTCTACTTTTGATGAAATTTTAACAATGGATATTAGATATCAGTTAAATATTCCTCAAATTTCAGTTTCTTTAGAATATTTAGAAGGGTTTTGGGTGTATAATATGGACAGAACCTCTCATTAGAAAATTCAAGGTGCTTGTTTAGATTTGTGATCTTTTAAAACAATACATTTCTGGTGTAAAACATTACGTACTTACATGCCATGTTAAAATTGATATAAATTACAAGAATTACAGAAAATGAGGTGTATGGTAATAAATAGGCTTAAAGGAGGAAAGTGTGAGATTAGTGATATTTTCGACTGAAAGTTTTTAGTTGTGTGCAGTCAGATATATGAAAAAATATATAGATGTATGGTGGCTCTCCTTTCACTAATACCTTTGTGAAAGATATGAATGCATCTCTCCTCAAGCTATGGTAAAATATCATGCTCAAGTATCACTAGGGTAAATTGTCCATGAGAATAAAAATTGAAATAGCATCAATTTACATCAACCTAATATAGCAGCAATGGTATAATCTGTCATACATATGGAGGGGTGTGCCCCTAAAATGAATGGAATCACTAGTACTTAATTTCATATGCAAATATACAATTAGATGTTGTTTGGCCATCTATAGTTTTTTGGATACCATCCTTTCATTTTGATGTGTGAGCTTAATGTAAAATGAGCATTCCCATTTGAATTTTCAAAAATGAATTTATAAATTGGATTTTTGGAACAAAAGAGGAAGCTGTTTTTGGATTAAATTCAAATTGGTTGATATTATTCTGTTTTAAGTAAATAAAATTTAATAGTTCAGTATTGAAAAGAAAAATAAATCCTAAAATAAATTTTGAAATATGACTTTTCTCACCATTTAAGAAGGAGATGGAGAAGTAGGCAGACTATATTGTCAAAAAAATAAAATACAAAAGATTTTGGGTGAAAAATAAAAATGTTGCAGTCTAAAAGGATTTTTCCTTAATTAATTAGTGATAGAAAAAATTAAGTGTAGTATCAAAACAAATACATTATAATATTAATTGTAATTATAAAAGTAAAAACGAAAACCCAAAAGAATAGAAGATTTGAGGCAAAAACAAAAATGGCTATAGTTTAAAAGAATGGCTGATGAGAGAAAAGATTAAGTATATTAGTAGAACAGGTACAACATTTCAAATTTAATTTTATCTTTAAAAAAGGAGAATGAAAGGGAACAGAGTTTGTTAAACAAAATGAAAATTGCTGCAGTGTGGGAGGATTTCTCCTTAAATGACCAATAAGATAAAAGATTTAGTATAGTATTAAAATCGATACACATAATTGTTAAATGAATTAGTTTAAAACACAGAACAAACAGAATTATTAGACTGAAAATAAAAATTGTCTCTGTCTAGAAGGATTTATCCATAACTGAGATAAAAAAAATTAAAGTATACTGCCATAACCAGAACTAGAATGTAATTTATAAAGTAAAACAAAAACGTAATAAGGACAAAAATAAAAATTGTAACAGTGTAGAAAGATTTCTTTTTAACTACCTGATGAGAGAAAAGATTATTAGAATTGATATGACAATTTAATATTTGTAAATTTAAAAAAGAACAAACAGATACAAGAATAACAAATTTTATTATGATGTGGTCAAGAAATCAAAAGACATGCAGATTTACAGTGTGAAAAAAATACTTGTAATGTCTTGAAAGTTAAGTAGCATTTTTATGTAAATTGTTTAAAGTGTTAAAATACTAGAGTAAAAGGAAATGTACTGTTTACAGAAAATCAAATTAATTATGATGGATGAAATTAAAGGTTCAGAAAATGTGTTATTTGGTGAGGATCCAAATGAATCAGCTATTTACATTCATAATTATATGGATGAATGAGGGTGAAATACAATTTTAATATATTATTTATAAATTTTTATAGAGTGGTTTTGTACAGTTTAAAGAAATGTAATAATTATGAATGTTTAATACAATAAATCTCTATACATTAATGATGTTTTAATAATTTAATGTTTATTGCAAAGCTGGAATCCTTACATCTGAGAAGTAACATTCTATAGAAATAATGATACCTGTTAAGAAACTTTTAAGGATTAAGTGAGGGGAGTGAAACAATTTACTGGATAGAGACTGAAAATGTTTGCTACAGTTTTTGCAGTATTATGTATTTGAGAGGCAGTTTGTTCAGAATAGATGTAATTTGTATATGGGGATGAAATCTACTAATAGTTTTGAAAAACACAATTTAGGAAATGCTGTTGTACTGATTGCGAAATGTTTATTTTTCTATTAGAACTGTAGATGCAAGGGAAAATCAACTTTATCTGATTATATAGAAATGGATTACATTTTCTTCCTGCTTTTTGTATCTAAATATTTTTGAAATAAGGCAAATAAAATATATGATATATAAATTTATTCAAGAGGCATTACCATAAACCAATGTAAAAAAGATTCTTTTATAAGATGAGATATCTTACAATGAAATGCTTGGCTTCTGATTGGCTTCTAAATGTACGTTCCAACCTTCCAGAGGTTGAAACCCAATTACAGGAGACGAAACCGGACATATTATTTCTAAGTGAAACTGGAATAGGGCCGACCACTTCCCTAGATGAGTTCATGATTAACGGATACTCTAATTTAACAACTAAATCTGACACCCAAGATCGCCATGGGCATGGAATATGTGCCTACATTAAGGATGGCTTCCCGTGTGGCAGGGATATCTCTAGAGAAGATCCTATGTGCTTCAGGGTTGCACTTGCTAACACCACTGCATTTATATTTGCCCTCTATAGGCCCCACAACAGTGGAGTTACTATCTTTAAGAGCATATCTGAGAAATTAGACCACATACTGTCTTCACATCCCTCGGCTAACATCCACATCTGTGGTGACTTCAACGTCCATAATGTGGAATGGCTGACCCATTCAAATAAGACAGATGATGAGGGGAGGTTTTGTCATGATTTTGCCATTGCTTATGACCTTACTCAGATTGTTCGTGAACCCACCCGTGTGCCCGATACACCCGGTCAATATGCAAGCCTCCTAGACCTTTTTCTCTCAACTTCCCCTGAGCTATGTTCATGTTCCGTTCATTCTCCTCTAGGATCCTCCGACCACTCCGTCGTATCATTTAAGATAAAAACGAAATGTAAGAAGCCCCCAGACGTACCCCTCCACCGTATTGTATACCGATACTCTATGGCTGACTGGGATAGCTTCCGTACATTCATATCTGATTTACCTCTGCACTCCATGTTTAAAAAGGAAGTGTCCTCTATAGTATCAGATCTGACCGAATGGTTAATTGTAGGCATAGAGCAATTCATACCATCTAAAAAATTCCAACAAAAACCTAACAGCCAGCCATGGTTCTCCCCAGAATGTGCTGCTGCTATCGCGCACAGAAATCACTTTTTCCATAGCTACCAACGTAATAGACGCACTGAGACTAAAGCTGCTTTCAGGACTGCCAGCAACCACTGTAAAAGAGTAATAAAAAATGCAAGAGAGCTATATGCCCAGTCTGTTAAATCCAAGGAAGCTGATCAGCGGCTTGGATCCCACCAGTTTTGGCAAATAACAAATAGGATCCTGAACAGAAGTGTGCGTTCTATCCCAACCATTATCAATGGACCAGAGGTCATCTCGTCAGCATCAGATAAGGCCAAACTATTTGCAAAGAACTTTGCAGCTAATTTTACCCTATGCGACGAAGGCCATCTACTCCCCATATTTCCTCCTATAACACAGAACAAGCTAGGTACCATACAAATATCCGTGCATGAGGTAGGAGTAGTAGTTGAGGGGCAAAAATCAGTATTAATGCCGGTGTCCCTCAGGGATCCATCCTGGGCCCAACTCTTTTCCTGATCTACATTAATGATCTTCCAAATCATATCCTTACATCATTTGTAGACATTTATGCTGACGACACTACCATTTATGGTACCACATTTATGGTACCACATCTAAGACAGTAAACGAGCATGTTCTCTCCAATTCTCTCTCCTCTGATCTTGAGCACGTAGTACAATGGGGAAAGGAGTGGCTGGTTACTTTTAATGCATCTAAAACCAAGCTTCTCTCTTTACATCATCAACATTCTAATCCACATTTGTCATCAATTGAAATGAATGGCTCTCGTCTTCAGGAGGCCTCAAGTTTTGACAAGCTTCTGGGCTTGACCATTACTCCTGATCTTAAATGGAACACGTATATCAAATCTGTTGCCAAGGCCGCTGGAAAAATGGTGGGATCTTTCTATCGATCCAGTAGATATCTCACTGCTGATGCTATTCTCTATCTATATAAGAGCCAGGTACGTCCAAGGATGGAATACTGTTGCCACATCTGGGCAGGAGCTGCTAGAAAGGACTTGTCCTGCCTTGATAGAGTTCAAAATAGACTTCGTAGCCTCGTAGGAGATGTCCTTTTCTCCTCCTTGCAACCTCTATCTCACAGAAGAGATGTTGCGAGTTTGTCTCTAATGTATCGTTATTTTCATGGAAAGTGTTCAACTGAGCTTCAAACTATGGTCCCCCCTCGCCAAACTTTCACAAGAAACACTCGTCTAGCTGTAAACACTATCAATAATTTCCCCCACTCTTTATCTGTGCCTAAACCTAAACGTAGATTCCATGAACAAAGCTTCTTTCTTAGAACTGCACGCCTGTGGAATTGTCTTCCGTTTTCCTGCTTTCCGGCTGACTACAATATGGTTTTGTTCAAGTCTAAAGTAAATAAGTTCTTGATGAGCCGTTCCATATAAGTTATTAAATTTACCAAATTTTCATTACTAATGATTACTATATTGACCAACTTCTACTGTACACTCTTTAACCCTTATCCTTGAGTGGCCTCTGGGCCTTGATAATGTGGTGATGTCTTTGTAAAAAAAAAAAAAAAAAAAAAAAAAGGTCGCCAAGCTAATCAAGAACCTAGATTCTAGTAAGGCAACTGGCCCTGATGGCATCCCAATTATAGTGTTAAAAAAAGCTTCAACCAGTACTTGCTCCCATACTTACGAAACTGTTTAAGCGCTGCCTTAAGGAGAAGTGCTTTCCGACTCCCTGGAAGACCTCATCAGTTTGCCCTGTATTTAAGAATTCAGGTGATAAGTCATCTCCCTCTCAGTACAGACCAATAAGTCTCCTGTGTGTTATGAGTAAGTTGCTGGAATCCATATTAAATAGAGAAATAGTCAACCACCTCAGCAGGAATAACCTTCTTAGTGACATACAATATGGTTTCCGCTCTGCAAGATCTACCGCAGATGTGCTGACGGTTATATCCCACAGGATTAGTGAATCTCTTGACAAAGGCTTCCTTTCTAGGGCAATTGCTCTTGACATATCAAAAGCCTTCGACAAGGTATGGCATAAGGGTCTACTTCACAAGATTTCCAGCTACAGTATAACTGGAAATGTTTTCTCTATCATTAAATCATTTCTCTCCGATAGGCTCATAAGAGTAGTGGTAGATGGACAAAAATCGGAGGCCTGCAATATAAATGCTGGAGTCTCTCAGGGGTCAATCCTAGGCCCAACTCTCTTCCTGATCTACATCAATGACCTCCCTAAACACATACTTAAATCATTCGTTGACATCTATGCTGATGACATGACCATCTACGGCAACACATCAAAGGCTGTAAATGACAAAGTTCTCTCTGATTGTCTCTCCTTTGATCTCGAGCACGTGGTTCAGTGGAGGAAGATGTGGCTGGTTACCTTTAATGCATCCAAAACCAAACTCCTATCATTACATCATCAACGCTCTGATCCCCAGCTGGCATCAATTGTGATGGATGGCTCTCGTCTGGGTAAGGCCCCGTGTTTTGACAAGCTTCTGGGTTTGACCTTTACTCCTGATCTGAAATGGAACACGTACATCAAGTCTGTTGCCAAGGTCGCTGGAAAGATGGTGCGATCCTTCTACCGCTCCAGGAGATATCTCACTACTGATGCAATTCTCTATCTATATAAAAGCCAAGTACGTCCAAGGATGGAATACTGTTGCCATATCTGGGCAGGAGCTGCCAAAAACAGCCTATCCTGCCTTGACAGAGTACAAAATAGACTTCGTGGCTTAGTGGGGGATGCCCTTTTCTCTACCCTGCAACCTTTCTCCCACAGAAGAGACGTTGCGAGCCTATCCTTGTTTTATCGTTATTTCCATGGCAGGTGCTCGTCTGAACTCCAATCTCTGGTCCCCCCTTGCCAATCTTTCACGAAAAACACCTGTCTAGCCGAATCCACTGTGAAAAATTTCCCCCACTCTTTATCTGTGCCTAAATCAAAACGTGGATTCCATGAACAAAGCTTCTTTCTTAGAACTGTATGCCTGTGGAACTCTGCTCTGTCTGCCTGCTTCCCACTGGACTACAACTTGGATGTGTTCAAGTCCAATGTTAACAAATTCCTAATGAACCGCCCCCTTAAGTAAACACTTCATCAAATCTCCACACTAACGTAATGTACTTGCAATAACCCTTATCCCTGAGTGGCTTCCGGGCCTTGATAAGTGGTGATCACTGTAAAAAAAAAAAAAAAAACTTAATTTAAGTATTTTTCCTTTATCTACTTTCCAATAAAATCTGAAAATATATTTCAATTAATTTTGTGTTCAGGAGTAAAAGAAATCACATTATTTCTTTTTGAACACAAATTTTTTTAAGAAATTACTTTAGTTTTGCTGTCATGAGTGCAGCTGTGAATTCAATATACTCAACTAAGTCATTTAAGATTTTATTAGCAATACCAGACACCATAGCATTCAGTGCTGGACAAGGCACACACTGCTACTTAATTTAACACTCATAGTCTTTAAATCAGCAATAAGTACATTTCTCATACGTCCATCAAAATAAAACTTAAATAACTGGATTCACAATAAAATTTACTTTAAAATGGTATTTTAATATTTTGTTGTAATTTGTATATTTGAAGAAATCGCTATTTAAATCCGACTATTAACGACGAAACATGCCAACTGGCAGTAGATCACTCTTTGCAAATAAGCGGTCAAGGTGTGTTCACATAAATACTCAGAGCGGAGGTTGTATCCATCAACGACGTTTCTAGTTTTAGAGAAAAGAATTGTCTTTGCTACGGAATTTGAACACACGTCTAAAATTAGAATATCTCAAAGCTGATGCTTTGTAGTACAAAGATAAGTTCAGATAGAAACTGTGTTCAAATAGTGAATATATTAATTCTTTTTGTCCTAAAATTTGAAAAGAATTGGATAAAAGCTTCTAATGCACGAATCATTAGAAATAGTTACAAATACATATCATATGAGAATTGATGTGATGTGCACAAAAAAATCTGTAAACAAAGTGTTCATCAACTAACTTACAAATATAAAGTATTTTATTTTTGTTATTAAGAAAGCATAAGTTTTTAACTATGGAAAGGAAAAGAATATTTAAAAAAAAAAAAAGATTCTTTGAAAAAGAATGACCAACAATGACCATGCTTAACACGCACACCATTTATCCGGTTAAGTAAAAGAATAACTTTTATTGGGTTTGTTTTACAATCCACAGAGGTATGAAAAATAATTTGATCAAAAAACATATAACAAATAAATGTTACCAAAGGCAAGTTACTTTTCTACCTACCTCGATAAATTTTTGGTGTTGTAAATGTTTATTCTGTTTAAAAAACAAGTAGTATTTAGTGTTATATGAGAACAAGAAAAAATGGCCGTAATGTCTCTTGAAGTCTTAATGACTTAAAAATAAAAAAATATACCAAATAGTGGTAGAAACTCACCTCATAATTGTCATGGGTACTTGAAACTTTTAAAATAAAATTTAATCATCTTAATTAGTTTAATGTACTTGAAAATACTATAATTGTAATCTGTACAAAATTTACTTTCATTTCATATGCTACAAGCCATATTTTATTAATAATTTCTTTGAATTGTGTCGTGGAGGGCATCTTGGATTTCCTGGTTGCCATCTTGGATTTTTCACAGTGTAATGATGACAAATGATAACGTCCATCAGAGTAATATTTCACATGATGATAAAGCCTTACCTCCCATATTTTTTTAACTGCTTTTTATGATGCTTCTACTTGAAGCCATTAAAATGAAACTTAATTATGCTAATTAGTATACTAATTAGTTTAATGTACTTGAAATTCTAATCTGTACAAATTTTCTTTAATTTGATATGCTACAAGCCATATTTTGTTCATAATTTTTTTGAGTCATGTTTTGGTGGCCATTTTGGATTTTTTATTATGTGATAATGATAATGTCCATCAGAATAATACTTCTTATGATGATAAAGCCTCACTTACCATTTTTCTTAGCTGTTTTTATGATGTTTCTACTTAAAACCGTTAAAACGAAACTGAAATATGCTGATTAGCCCATAAGTTACCAAGTGAGATGGTCGTAAATAAAGCCAACTGAACCTTCATGGTATTATGATATGTTAAAAATTTCATCATAATATTAGGATCTGAAGATACAGTTTTTTAAAGATGGGTTAGTCTGTAAATTGTGCAAATTTCCTACTATTTTCAGTCACAAGCTTATATGTATTTGAATAGGACTATCTTAAGGTAAAATGTCCAGTGAACCACACATTTTTTGATACTTGGAATGGTCATAACTCCAGTTCTAATGCGCCGATTTTAAAAAACTAAAGATAATATTTCTTTGTTTTTTATGCTCTTTTCAATAATGCTTGATTCGAGTTTATTTGATCTAAAGGAAAAATGGTGTGGTATTACTAATTTTATGCCAAATGTTAAACTGAATATGATGATGATTCTTATCTATAAGATATATTTCTGATACATGTCTCATGTATTTTGTTATAGGTAGTTCAGGCTAAGAGAAAACAATAGATTTGATTGCATTTCATTTCTGAGGGAAAATGAAGCAGCAGGCTAGTGTGGCTAAAAATAAGATTGATTCAATGAAAAGAACAAAGAAGCCACATTCCGATTTTTTCTATCTTTGTCTGCTCTTTTGTTTTTTCAGCTTGATGGAAATTTGTTTCAGTATCTAAACATATTTTCATCCATCTTCAACCAATCTTCTTTCAAGAGTGACATGAAAGTGTAGAGCATCAGAGAACAGTTAAATTGCTTAAGCAATACAACTGTTCTCCCATCAATTATCATCTTTTCATCTGACTATCAATTAGATTCACTAAATTCATCACAACAAAACCATTTTTACAATGTATTGTCATTCATAAGGATATGAATATCATATTCTTATCAAACTTATCATAACATAAGGCTTTTATACTAAATGACCTCAATGAAATGTGATTTTTTTTGTTTTAAGGAAAAAACATTTACTCGTAAAACAATGAGAATTAGGTTTTTTCTAAATCATATTTCAGTCATCTAATATATAAAAGTTTGTGTATGTCCACAAAAAGCTTTAAATGGGGGTTCTTGCATCGGTTAGATTCTGGGAGAAGTTTTGTTATACTTCTTAGATCGTAATATCTAAGATTTGCAAGCAGACATCGTCTCTATCTTTTTTTTGGTCGAGTTTTAAAAAATTCCCTCATTTCGAGTGTGTTTTATTTTTTTTTTGTCTTTTTCGTATAAAGCAAAACTAATCAAAACACTTTGAACTGGCTAGTATCTGTTCTGTAATTGGTCCTTGGTCTATGTAAGGTAAACCCTTCATACTGAGACAATCACTATTTATTTGGATGCTGCCAAAATGCTCCGTTTTTAGGGGGAGCTGGTTTTCCTCCACATTAAAAACGACCTTCGTGGGAGGTTTAAAAGCAACGCCATTTCTGCAAGTCATCTTTTTGATTGACTACATGAAATTTTAACGTTTTACACTTCCGGTCACATCATGGAGTAGCGGTAAGACGTCAGGTTTTCTTTCATGTTGTTTTCCACCTTTGCGTCACGGGTTCGAGCCTGCCTACCAATTTTTTTTTTTTTTTTTACATCTCCAAACACCTGGGCATATTATAATCACATTGTCAACACAAATCTGTTAAACAAAAGACGAGAACTTAAATCTAAATGTAGACATGAAAATAAATTCCTACAAAATTACATAAATACAACAAAATTAAAATAAATACTAAATAAAATATAGCTGTCTTGCTATATCACGGCTTTTCAGTGTGACTAGGCAGTGGTGAGGAAACTGAACAAAATATAAACATTCAATTTTTTTTTTTATTAGTTCAAAATTGTAAAATAATTTTGTCAAGATATTTCAGTTTGAGTTCAATGAAATATGGATGCAAGGAATTTTAAAAAATGTTACAAGTTTATTTCAATTCTGAATTTCTGAGATGAGGATTGATTATTCATATTCTTTTGACTAGTGTTCTCATCTAGAGTGTAAAAACTATATACATAATGGAACCACATATATATCGACAGAAAGTCTGACAATGAGATCATGATCGTCCCCAGTACTGGCCAATATATATATGGAATACTTTGAGGAAATGACATTAGGATCAACACAACAGTATGATAAGTCCTTACGCAACAAAGAAATAATTGATATTAAACGTTTTTAATGATTTTATGATATTATCGGCTTTTGAAAAGTGAATTTTTTTTTTGTCTTTATACACTTATGAACTCTATGGATTTTATGAATATTTGTTGAAAAGTAAATTTAGGATGCTGAAAACATACACATTTTGTTTTTAGATGTATTCAAATGCAACTATGTTTCTTCATGGCCCAGGTAATGCTGGGTACCCCTGCTAGTTAATTATAAATCTATATATCTATAAAAGTGAACGTGTCTGTCTGTGTGTCTGTGTACATTTCCCTATGCAATAACTCTGTCAATTTTAAGTCTACAGACTCGAAATTTGATATACAGGGTACTGAGATTTGGGAAAATCTTTGTAATCACTTTTCGGACAGAAATTTAGCTGTTAAGGGGTTGAGAACTCTACCAAACTCCTCCGCTAATGTTGGGTATAAACAATTGAAATTTTAGATATAGGTTCCTTGCACATGGATCTAACTTAATAACTTGATTTGAGCCCAAAACAATAAATGTTAAAGGGTCATAATAAGGGTCAGAGTTAAAAAAAAAAAATTGACTTCTGCTGTCTCTACCAAATTACTCAGACAATTTCTGGCCTAAACATTTGAAATTTTACATAAAGGGTATTCAAAGATAGGGCAAGCTTTTTAATCGGTTTGGGTCGAAAATTTTTAGTTACGAATATATAAATGTATGTATGTATGTTTGCATGTGTTCCTAAAACTTTCGACAGAGGCGACGGATTTTTACAAGATCAGTATCGTTTTGAAGTTCGAGCTTTCATACGACAAATATTGAAAAATTGGCTAAAAACATTAATATCTTCACCTTAAACTGGGCACTTTTCTACAGGCTGGGGTGGCTTTTTTCGCCGATATTTTTGAAAGTCATCCTCTCCTTTTGATTGTCTAGCCTTAATTAAAACGTATGTCACTTCCAGTTTGGCAGTGGTCGTAACAGCAAAGACGTCAGGTTTTTCCCCCGTTCTTTTCCTCCTTCGCGGTATGGGTTCGAGCCTGCCTTTCTACTACCACTTTTTTTTTTTTTTGCTCCAAACACTCGGGCAACGCCGGGCTGAAATGCTAGTAATAGATAAAGTCATCATTAAGAAAAATAAATAGTGATCTAAGTAGTAAAATTGTAAATCTAAAAACAAGAATAGGTTTAAAGTTCCCAAAATTCACACGAGAATTGTCCAATAAAATTCAGTTGTTAGTGACACTCTTCTGGATGTTGAAGCTTCAATCTTCAGCGTGGATGATACTAAGAATACAATTGCGAATTACTTAAAACTTCTTATCCAGCCGTGGCTGATAGAACATACCCATGGATTTAATGAAGAGTTCTGTTCAAAATTCTGTGCAGATTCCTGAGTTTGACAGATACATCTGAACATTAGAGATTACATCAGCTGAAACTGTGCAAATAACACTTGCCTGATTAATACAAATTTTCTCAAAAATTCAGAAACGTAATAATGTCCAAGATATCAACACAGCATGTAAACTTCTTGAATAAAAGAAATGTTGGGTTTGTATTACTGTACACATAGATTCGAAAAAGTTGTCAAAAAACAAATATAGAACAAATAAATGTTATCAAAGGCAAGATAAGTTACTTTTCTACCTAACTGGATATATTTTTTGTGTTTTTATTCAGTGTAACATGTTTATTCAGCTCGAAAAACATGCAGTGTTTACCGATGTATTGGAAAATTCAAAATGGCAGCCGACTCTCTCTCGGAGAGGGTACGTTTGGGAAAAGGTATTATAAATAATAAACTAGACAAAATACTGTTAGAAAACAACCGAATATATGTCAACTTATGTCACGGTAACATATATTGAGCGTATTTCTAACAGTATTTTGTCTAGTTTATTATTTATAATACCTTTTCCCAAACGTACCCTCTCCAAGGGAGAGTCGGCTGCCATTTTGAATTTTCCAATACATCGGTAAACACTGCATGTTTTTCGAGCTGAATAAACATGTTACACTGAATAAAAACACAAAAAATATATCCAGTTAGGTAGAAAAGTAATTTATCTTGCCTTTGATAACATTTATTTGTTCTATATTTGTTTTTTGACAACTTTTTCGAATCTATGTGTACAGTAATACAAACCCGAAATGTTTACCTAAGTGGCAATGGCTATTTTGTGTTATTATATTATTATATTAAGTATCTTGCCAAAACCTAAATAAAGAGTATTTTTAAGCACTGTTAGACTGTAAATTAGAATTTTTCATTTACATGAGTTTCATTGTTCAATTTATATTAACGCCATCTCTAAAATATTAACATCTTTTATGAATTCTGTATAATATTTTATTTAAGATAAATTCATTTTTAAAAATATTGCTTTTTTTTCTTTCTACAGATCATAGGTTTACTCAATGCATTCACACCACAGAAAACATTAGAAGACTTTCAAGATGTGTAAGTATTTCTTTTTGAACAATTGCTTTTAGTTTTTTTTGAATGCTCAAAGAATTATTTGATGAATTGAATTTTTAGAATGTTTGAATGGTAAAAGTAATGGAGATAATATCATGTTTTGTTTGCATCCAAATATCAGAAGTTGTAATTCTTAATCATTTGCAATCACATCAAAGAATAACTTCATATATCTATCGAATATACATTAAAGAATAACTTTATATATTTATCAAATATATATTAAAGAATAACTTTATATATTTATCGAATATACATTAAAGAATAACTTTATATATATATATCGAATATACATCAAAGAATAACTTCATATATTTATCAAATATATATTAAAGAATAACTTTATATATTTATCAAATATACATTAAAGAATAACTTTATATATTTATCAAATATACATTAAAGAATAACTTTGTATATATTGAATATATATTAAAGAATAACTTCATATATTTATTGAATATACATCAAAAAATAACTTTATATATTTATCGAATATACATTAAAGAATAACTATATGTTTATCGAATATACATTAAAAAATAACTTTATATATTTATCAAATATACATTAAAGAATAACTATATATTTATCGAATATACATTAAAGAATAACTTTATATATTTATCGAATATACATTAAAGAATAACTATATATTTATTGAATATACATTAAAGAATAACTTTATATATTTATCGAATATACTAGTGGTGGGACGATTAATCGGAATCGTTAATCGTAAGAATCGTGTATTTTGGGAGGTATCGGAATCGGAATCGCATCGTTAAAAAATACCTTAATTTTCCGATTCCTTCATTACGATTCTTTTAGTCTGATGTTGAAAAAAAAGAAAAAAATTTCCTGATATTTCTAACCGCAAGAGAGAAATGTAGCATGTTATAAAAAGAAACCAAAGAAATTCATTATTAACAGGGCAATGCTTAGTGCCCCTCCCTTACAAGGTTCATTCATTCCGATCTATTGTGATCAAAACTATAAAAGAGTTAACTTGAAAAGAAGTATGCAGGGCTCTACATTGCCAGTAAAAATAAAAAAACGCTTATCTTTTTGGCGATTGTTTTTTTTTTTTACTGACAAATCTTCTAATACTGAATGAAAATGCTTTTTCAACTTATATTTTCTTAAAATAAAACGAGCAAAGTCAAATTATTTAAACAGTAAACGGTTTAATAGAACAATGTACTTTTTTTTCTTTTTTTAAAAGAAGGCTTTTGAAAGAAATATCTCTAAAATGAAATTGATCACGTTGTATTATTTCACAAAGTTTTGACAGTTGTCGGCTTCTTTTGATGTTTCCAAAAAATCGACCCCATACCTATCTCTTTCAAACCTAAAGTTATTAAATAACCCCTTCGTTAATTCAAGGGTAATTAATTCAATTCAGTCAAGTTTTTTTTTTTTTTAATTTCATTGAAATAAGATCCATTTTTTAAATTTTTTTTCTCCAGAAAGATAAAACCCTGAATTTGATTATATTAAACGCAGAATAATATAATCTTTTTTCTAGAATTTTAAATTGAAAATTAAAAGTGTTTTGCGCAGTTTTTTGCCGAACGAAAAAGAAATTAATATATATATTTTTAAAAGGTTTTGTAATCAATTAATTTTTATGTCTAAATAATATTTACGATTAATTAAATAATTTCATTTTAAAAAGTATTTATAAATAGAATTTTACTTAAGACTTATAGTTTAGCAATATTGAACCGCATCAACCATGTGTGAATTGAACACAGTCAACCAAAAAAAAAAAAATTCAAAAGAAAATGCATATTTGCATTTCATTATGTAAACTTTTATACATTGGTTTCAAAAATTAAATTCTATAAGTTTTTTTTGTTAACTACCGGTTGGTACAATTTACCGCCCCATCCCTTTATATTTTTTTCTTTTTGTCTTTTTTAGCAGATTTTTTTTTTTTTTTTTTTTACACAGTGATCACCACTTATCAAGGCCCGGAAGCCACTCCGGGATAAGGGTTATTGCAAGTACATTACGTTAGTGTGGAGATTTGATGAAGTGTTTAATTAGGGGGGCGGTTCATTAGGAATTTGTTAACATTGGACTTGAAGACATCCAAGTTGTAGTCCGGAGGGAAGCAGGCAGACGGAACAGAGTTCCACAGGCGTGCAGTTCTAAGAAAGAAGCTTTGTTCATGGAATCCGCGTTTTGATTTAGGCACAGATATAGAGTGGGGGGAAATTTTTCACAGTGGATTCAGCTAGACGGGTGTTTTTCGTGAAAGATTGGCGAGGGGGGGGGCAGGGATTGGAGTTCAGACGAGCACCTGCCATGAAAATAATGATCAAACAAGGATAGGCTCGCAACGTCTCTTCTGTGGGAGAGAGGTTGCAGGGTAGAGAAAAGAGCATCCCCCACTAAACCACAAAGACTATTTTGTACTCTGTCAAGGCAGGATAGGCTGTTTTTGGCAGCTCCTGCCCAGATATGGCAACACTATTTCATCCTTGGACATACTTGGCTTTTATATAGATAGAGAATTGCATCAGTAGTGAGATATCTTCTGGAGCGGTAGAAGGATCCAACCATCTTTCCAGCGACCTTGGCAACAGACTTGATGTACGTGTTCCATTTCAGATCAGGAATAAAGGTCAAACCCAGAAGCTTGTCAAAATGCGGGGCCTCACCCAGACGAGAGCGATCTATCACAATTGATGCCAGCTGGGAATCAGAGCGTTGATGATGTAAGGATAGGATTTTGGTTTTGGATGCATTAAAGGTAACCAGCCACATCTTCCCCCACTGAACCACGCGCTCGAGATCAGAGGAGAGAGAATCCGAGAGGACTTTGTCATTTACAGCCTTTGATGTGTTGCCGTAGATGGTCGTGTCATCAGCATAGATGTCAACGAATGATTTAAGTATGTGTTTAGGGAGGTCATTGATGTAGATCAGGAAGAGAGTTGGGCCCAGGATTGACCCCTGAGGGACTCCAGCATTTATATTGCAGGCCTCCGATTTTTGTCCATCTACCACTACTCTTATGAGCCTATCGGAGAGAAATGATTTAATGATAGAGAACACATTTCCAGTTATACCGTAGCTGGAAATCTTGTGAAGTAGACCCTTATGCCATACCTTGTCGAAGGCCTTGTATATGTCAAGAGCAATTGCCCTAGAAAGTAAGCCTTTGTCAAGAGATTCACTAATCCTGTGGGATATAACCGTCAGCACATCTGCGGTAGATCTTGCAGAGCGGAAACCATATTGTGTGTCACTAAGAAGGTTATTCCTGCTGAGGTGGTTGACTATTTCTCTATTTAATATGGATTCCAGCAACTTACTCATAACACACAGGAGACTTATTGGTCTGTACTGAGAGGGAGAGGACTTATCACCTGAATTCTTAAACACAGGGGAAACTGATGAGGTCTTCCAGGGGGTCGGAAAGCACTTCTCCTTAAGGCAGCGCTTAAACAGTTTCGTAAGTATGGGAGCAAGTTCTGGTTGAAGCTTTTTTTTTCAACACTATAATTGGGATGCCATCAGGGCCAGTTGCCTTACTAGAATCTAGGTTCTTGATTAGCTTGGCGACCTCATGCACGGATATTTGTATGTTACCTAGCTTGTTCTGTGTTGTAGGAGGAAATATAGGGAGTTGATGGCCTTCGTCGCATAGGGTAGAATTAGCTGCAAAGTTCTTTGCAAATAGTTTGGCCCTGTCTGACGCTGACTAGATGACCTCTGGTCCATTGATAATGGTTGGGATAGAACGCACAATGCCAAAGTCCAAAAAAAGTCTTCCATGGAAACTTTTTGAAGTTGATGAAGATGATGAGTTGAAAGCCATTTGCAAAGTCTGTCAAATTAAAATATCGCGAGGAATAAAACCATCTAACATGACCACAACCAACATGTTAAAACATTTAACTATGATGCATCCAAATAAATTGGAGGAGCAAAATAAAAAAGAAAAGGAACAAAAAATTACCAACTAGTCACTCAGAGCAGTTTTATTAGTGAGGGTCGAAATCGCAGTGTCTTTTTTTTTTTTTTTTTTTTTGCCTACGTCACCATCTAGGTGTCACCAATTTTTTTTACCCTCCTTAACTTCAAAGAGTTAATACAATATATACAACTAAAAAAACAATTTTTAGAAATGCTGATTCTATTCATGAAAAATTCTTTTAACTAGAAATTAAAACTTAGGTAAAGATAGCTGACTGACAGCAACAGGAGCACTGGTTAACTACTGAACCACTTGGAAAGGTGTGGGGGGGGGGGGAAATTAAATGATGATAATAAATTATGATAACCGTCTTTGAAAGGCACTAAACTCCTAAAATTTACTTCTTTAAAATTTTAGGCGGCACTCCCCGGCGATTTTAAAGCACTCTCTCTCTCAAAAAAAAAAAAAAGAAAAAAAAAAGATTTAATTTTTAAGTTTGGGAAAGATATATTTATTATAACCGAATTCTTGTATGAAGACTGGATCCACTTTATTGGACGTTAATTTGTGAGATAAGTAATTTTTCAATGTTTAATATGTTTTTAAAGTTTCAATTATCAATGAAATTTTTTTAATTGCGTTTATTTTTCAATTTATTTAAAAAAACAGGGTTTTAAATGTATTTTTCAAGGTAACAAGCTTCGAAAGAAGTCTAATAAAAAAAATCACTTAATTTTTAACTTCGACAACCCTGAGAATTTAATTATTAAAAAAATATTGAAATGTGACATTTTTTTATTTAACATTTCTATTAGTTCAATTAATTTTCTTTCAATAATTCATTTCACTCAACAAACTACACCATTTTTTTTTTTTTTATCGCTTTCCGTAATTTTGGTAATTATGTTTGCTCAATTTTATCTAGTATTTCATTTGTTTTTTATAGTGGTATCATTTTTATATGTGTTCCTTTGATATACCTTATTTCAAAATTAGTTTGGCTAAACTTATTCTTCACGTTAGAAACAACGTGTAAAAGCAATGAAAAAGTAAGAAAAAATAATAGGTGTTAACTATTCCTTGTGAATTATGGAGGTCTGAAGAACTGCCGTCACAAATACAACTATCAATAGCCAAACAAAAAATCGTTTTTGAAATTCCTTTAATTGTAACTTTTCGCTATACCTACCTTTTTGGTATAAAACACAAAAACTTTCGATTAATGGTATTTCTCATATACGGTCGTTAACTTTAGAAAGGTTATTTTGTATCTACGGCGCCATGTCACATAGTATATTGTTTTGTTTTTTTTTCATTACGCACGTTCATTTATAAATTATTAAATTAAATATTTATCTTTTTTATATTTAATTAGTATATATTTTCTTTCTCTTCCGCTATATTTTTTTTATTTAATTCATTAAATCTGTTAATTATGAGGACCAAAATAATGAATCGTGTGTATTTATTCTCTAATTCTCTAATTTTCTTGTTTTTGTTCTGTTATATAAATTCTATTTTATTTGTTTTTTCTCTGAAGGATAAATTCTATTTTCTTTTAGTTTTTTTTCTGTATTCCAATTAAGTAAAATAAATTTTCTCTAAAATAAATTTTGCTAAGGTTTCCGTTTAGTTTATTATATAATAATTTTATTTAAACCAAAACACGACGGTGTACTGGTGTAGACATAAAATATCTCTTCCAAAGTTAGGGAACATATTTGGGAACTACCGACCATAAGTATAAAACTACCTGGTATATTTCAAAACAATAATTCCCTAGGAATCGGAATCGTACTTGGTATCGGAATCGTTAATCAATATTTTCCTGGAATCGGAATCGGAATCGGATAAAAATTAGGAATCGTCCCAACACTAGAATATACATTAAAGAATAACTATATATTTATAGAATATACATTAAAGAATAACTTTATATATTTATCGAATATACATTAAAGAATAACTTTATATATATCGAATATACATTAAAGAATAACTTTATATATTTATCGAATATACATTAAAGTATAACTTTATATATATCGAATATACATTAAAGAATAACTTTATATATTTATTGAATATACATTAAAGTATAACTTTATATATATCGAATATACATTAAAGAATAACTTTATATATTTATCAAATATACATTAAAGTATAACTTTATATATATCGAATATACATTAAAGAATAACTTCATATATTTATCAAATATATATTAAAGAATAACTGCATATATTTATCAAATATATATTAAAGAATAACTTTATAAATATCGAATATATATTAAAGAATAACTTTATATATATATCGAATATACATTAAAGTATAACTTTATATATATCAAATATACATTAAAGAATAACTTTATATATATTGAATATACATTAAAGTATAACTTTATATATATATCGAATATACATTAAAGTATAACTTTATATATATATCGAATATACATTAAAGAATAACTTTATATATTTATTGAATATACATTAAAGAATAATTTTATATATTTATTGAATTCACATTAATGTATAACTTTATATATTTATTGAATACACATTAATGTATAACTTTATATATTTATTGAATACACATTAAAGAATAATTTTATATATGTATCGAATGATTTGAAATGTGCAAAAATTAAAAGTGTTTCATATTTTTGTTAGTTCATTTTTTAACTCGTTAATTGGAAATTATTTTTAACATTCAAAAAGTACTTTTAAGTAACAACAACTCACGCAGAAAATATTTTTTAATTATGTTTTTAATTTATTTAAATATTTACTAAAGTGTTTTGTTAAAAATACATTAAAAAACCTTTATGTACAAAAAAAACATTTTCATATGATTTTACCTTGTTAAAATGAAAGACGGATGATTTTACCCTAAAACAGGAAGTAGTTTTGAAAAAGTTATGCAAAACTCTATAAACTAAACTCTCATTACAGTACAGGTTGCGTGATTTATGATTAATGTATCATATGTTAGATGGATTCACATTGAAGTTCTGTTTGATCAAGGAAACTATGAAATAAAAATAAAATTATTTTATTTGTATGCTATTAGTGCTTAACAAAAAAAATACATGTGCATTTTTGGTACGTGTGTACAAAAAGTGTTTCTTGCTACTGTTTTACTTGACAAAAAGAACGGATATACAAATAATTGTAATGTACAATATATTATTTACAAAAAAATGTGAAACAGTAAAATATGTCAGTTGATGCCAGTGCTGGAGGTGTAGGATCAGTTTTGCAGAAAAAGTTTCTAGTTTTTGGAAACTTGCTTTGTTTTTCTTCATTAGGCTGAATATTACCCAATGTAGATCTTTGGAAGGAAACTACTTACGCAACTGTATTATCATTTCAAACATTGTCTGAAAAGGAAATGTTTCTGTATTTTTATGAACCAGAAAGCCACTCGTTAGTGCATTCCAATCTAACTCAGAAATATTTTTCAAGAGTAATACGTTACCTGAAGTAATAATTTACCTCAAACATCAGATATCTGAAAGGAAGCGAGAACATAACTGCAAGTATTATTGAAGCATTAATATATTTTTATTGACTCCGTGCATTATAGAATTTATAGAGCAGGATCTCACTGATCAACAATTACAGAATTTCCTCAGATGCAATACATCCTCAGTTTGATAAAGTGTATAAACGGTCATTAAGCAAAAATATCTTTCAACTTTAAGAATTATAAGTATACATTTTTTTTTATATATTTAAATGTGATTAATGCATTTTATATTAGGGTTTTTTATATGAAATAAAAGTAATGAAAAGATTTATTTTTTTTATTGATTTATATGAAATAAAAGTAATGAAAAGATTTATTGTAAAAGAGTGAAATATAAAAACTTATTTTTTTTTAGTGAATTAAAGCTGTTCTCAAATACACTTGTGATATTAGGCTGGTCCAAATTAGATTTTTCTTTCCTTAATCAGATTTTTTTTTATACTTATCAAGGACATTCTGATACAAAACCTATCTAAGAATACTCCTAGACACATAAAGTACATTTGTATGAAATTATTTTTTAATCGGTCCAACTTTTTGTTTTGTTTTGGAGTCCATAGAGAACAAACTCACATGCGAGCGCGCACACACACACACACATACAAAGTGCCTTTTATATATAAGTAGACATAATATTTTCTGATTTTCAGATCTTTTCAAATGAAAACTGCTAAAACTATAAAAGTAGACATTGCTCATGAAAAAAGTTTCACCATTTATGCATTGTGTGCATTTTAAAATCGTTTTGTTGCACTTCAATCATCTGATTTAGTGCATTTCCTGAATCAGTTCTACATTTTTATAATTATTTTTATGCTATTTTCTAGATATTGAAAATTGAAGCAATAAGTTAAAAAAGAAAAGATATTTCTTTCATTATAAATGGATTGTGAATGATTATAAATTAAAAAAATATATAAACATTTACTGTTCTTTATTTTTTTCAAAGTAAACACAGATGAACTCTGTTGCGCATGCAATTCATACATCACTTTTCTCATATTATTTCAATTTCTATTTAATAAATCTTATGATGAAAGATTACAGTTTTTAATGATTTCTTAAACTGTTTTCTTCATTTAATTGCTCAGTTTCCTTCATGTTAGTGTTTCTAGTCATGAATATATACTACTAGCAAGTCCACTGACATTACCCAGGAATGAATGCTTTTGTGTATTCCTGCTTTTTTTTTTGCTTTTTTTTTTTTAAATATAATATTCAATTACTAAGTTATAAATAAAATAAAACATTGTTATTTATAAATGTATAACATGAGTGCAGGTCTCACAATATTATTGTAAAACCCATTTATACAAAATTAAAACTGCTATTGAAATCATGTAAAATTTTCTTAATAAGATTTGTTTAATCTTGTATATGGTTTTGTTTTTAATTGCATCCTCACACATTGCATATATAGTATAAATTGTGCATAAAAATTAATATAAATATCAATATGACTTTCTCTTTGACCAGTATTTAAGGAAAAGTCATATTTTCTTTTTACATGAGGATTTATAATTTGTATTATTTGGACTATTCTCATCTTGGTTGTTTTATTGAAGATGTTTTGGATATTTTCTTTAATTTTCTTTAAATAAATGTTTGAAATCTTTGTCAAACTCTGAAACCTGATATGGAATTTTGAACTGAATGTTTTATTTAATCCATGAGGGTAGATTGTTTTTAGTCCAGCAGCCATGTACTGGGTAAAAGTGTTAATTTCTGTTATTCTTAGTTATTGTCACCTGTAGTAAGGATTGAACCTGCAAAACCTCTAAAAGGCAAAATGAAAAGAATTTTATTTGAAATTTCTATGACAGTTTCAAAATTTTACATTAATTTTATGTTTTCAAATTTATTCACAAACATATTTAACTTGAGGGAGCATATATTTGCCAGTTATTGTTTATTTTAATCAAACTGATGTTCATTAATTTTAATAGTTTGTTGGGTTTTACGGCATATCAAGCCTTGTTAGGTCATATTATATTGAAAACACATATATGTTTTGTTGATTAATTTGTAGGTGTAAATAGTTTATGAATGATTGATTCTATTATAGATAGAATCCAGACAGCTACTTCCACTATATGATACAGATTTTAATACATACATATATGAATCTTAGACATGTAGATAAAGGCATCTTATTTTTACTCTTTCTTTAAGTGTATTGGTGTAAATATTAAACTGACATTATTTCAACTTAGCTCTATATTTCAGTAGCAAGGAATCTATCATCAAAACCTTTTGTTGCTCTGCATAACCGTTATTTAAGATCTCTTGTATATTTAAATTAAAATATGGTTTAAATTGTAATGGTGAAAAAAATGTTTTTATTTTGATTTGACTTTGTCATAATAATATTTATGAAAGAATGTAGTAAGTTTATGCTGTCAATTATAATAACAATTTTCTGAATATGCAGGGTTTATTTCCTGATTAGTATTAAAAATATAATTTTGTCATCTCACTATTGATTTGCCAAGTTTATTTTAAATAATGAGCAGAATAATTAAGAAATTTGTTGCAAACATGCGACAAAAAATTTGCCTTTATTCATATAAACATTTTGGTGAGTTTGATACAAAGAAATGAAAGATGAAACCAATTCCCTTCAGTGATGGTATACATGTAAGGAGATGGGTATCTTTTTTTGTATTTTTTATTTTTGCAACTTATAAATTGATGACAATTATTTTGAAAATCAAGTCAAGAAAAAACTAGAACAAAACATTTGTTATATCTAAATCCAGGAAATCAATGAATTTAAAAACCAACAAGAAATTTTAAGAGGACATCACAGGAAACACTGGCATGAAGAAAACTGAGCAATTAGATGAAGAACATATAGCTTAAAATATTTATTCCTCTTCTCCCCCACTTTCTAGGAACTGTTATGCATCATCAGTATATCTTTCTTTCTAGTTAGTTAAGATTTATTTGTTTCATTTTACTCAGCTGCCTTGAAAATAATGTGCATAATCTATTATATAAAAGGTAAAAGGTGTGGTGCATTTTTTTTGTGTCCGGCAAAGGCTTTTTTGGGGGACAGGGCTAATTCTCACAACTTTTTATATATTCCTTAGATTATAATATCTCCGATTTATGAAACGAGGTCATCTCTATCTTTTATTTGAACGACTTTTATGTTACAAAATTCGCATTGTGATTTCATTTCTCTATGACGTGATGTTTGACCTAGAAAAGCAGATGTTAAAGTTTGTTTAAGCATCTGCTTTTTTAACCGTTTAATTTTAACAATTCTCACTTCACTGCCCACTTAATGTCACGGTAACATGTCACACTTTCTTTTCTGCCTTCGCCTCAAGGCTTCGGGTTCGAGCTACCTGCTTACCAAAACTTTTCTTTTACACCTCCAAACATTCGGGCAACGCCGGGCACCTGTGCTAGTCTAATATATAAAAGGCAAAATAGGCACGCACATTTGTGCATGTCTGTGAAAGGCTTTTTACATTGGGGTTCTCACGTCAGTTAGATTCTGTGAGAAGTTTTCTAATACTTCCTAGATCATAATATCTCAGAATTGCGAACGAACACAGTTTCTTTTTTTTGATTGAGTTTTCAAAAATTCCCGTCATGTCAGCTGTTTGTCTTTTTCATATAAATAAAGTGAAACTAATTGAACACAAATGCCAACGCCCGACCTTTGCCTGAATAGTATCTGTTCTGTAATTAGTCCTTGATCAATGTAGGGGAAACACTTCATACTGAGACAATTACTATTTATTTGGATACTACCAGAGTGTCCCCTTTTTTGGCTTAGCTGCTTTTCCCCCCACATTAAAAAAAAAACTTCTTGGGAGGTTTAAAAGCAACACCATTTCTGCAAGTCATCTTTTTGATTGACTCCGTTTAATTTGACTGCTTAACGTTTCCGGTCATATCATGGCATAGCGGTAAGACGGCAGGTTTTCTTTCATTTTCTTTTCCGCCTTTGTGTCACGGGTTCGAGCCTGCCTACTACCACTTTGTTTTTTTTACACCTACAAACACCCAGGTTACACCAGGCACCCAGGCTAGTACTTTATGAAAGGTTTTCATAATTTATCCTGTTTTTTATTAAATCACTTGACTGTTGACATTGACAGAACTATTGTGTGTGTATATATATATATATATATATATATATATATATATATATATTTAAATTAGGGGGTGGTCACCAACAATGTGTATTTTTTAATATTATTCCGTATTTTGGTTTTTCATTGAAAATTATGTTTAGATCATTGTAATAATGTTTTAAATCATTGAAATCGTTTTTAACGTGTTTCAAACGTTCTGTGAAGCGTCCTCTTCAGAAAGGATATAAAATGTTCAAGATGTGTTAAAAATGTTAAAGAACATTTTCGTAGTTCATTTGAAATGTTTCCAAGAGGTGGAAACATGTAATTCTAAGTGATTCTACTTTTCATTCTTATGTCTAATTTTTATTACTGGTTCATTGGGCTGGACTTATGTTTCTCTCTCTTTCTCTACTTGTGTTTCTATTTATCTTTCTTTGTTCAGTCCTGGATATGACCTTAAACTATATCCGATGGTGAGGCCCCAGCTTGCAGGCCTTAGGGAGTGTGGAGCCACCCTTTAATTGCCATTGCTCCCAGGTCCACTCTGACCCGGAGTGGTAGCACCTGTTAGGGTCCCAACTAGGGGTTAAATAGAATACGACTTAAAAAACAAATATACTATATTAAAAAATCGTTCTTCAAAATCACCAGATTCGGCATTAAATAACCTGAAAAGGGTTGATATGCCATAAAACAAAACAACCAAACCAAACCTTTCTTTGTTCTTATTTTTTTCCTTTTTTACTCTTACTTGAGTGGGAGTGAGGGGCCCATTGGTACTTGGTCAAGAGTAGGATGTGTGTGTGTGTGTTTTCTTTTATTGGTTTGAATGTATTTTCTGTTTTATAGTATTACTAGCGGGCGGGGGAGTACCCGGCGTTGCCCGGGTGTTTAGAGGTGTGTGTGCTCAGGTGGGGAGAGGGGGGGTAATCAAAACATAAGAATAAGCGAAGTAAATATTTTTAAATATTAAAATGTTAAAACTTTAAAAAAATCAAAAAAACACCCTAAAAAACTAACGTTAGGCAAACGAACGATGTTAAATGTCAAAATGGGGAAAACAAAAAAAGAAAACGCGAATGTGGTGGAAACAGAAAACAGAAAAATGAACATTAAAAAAATAAAAACCAAAAAAACACACTGGCTTAAATAACCCTGTTTCAATATTAAAATTTAAAAAATCGAAAAAAAAAGACACCTCACACCACGATTCTAACCCAAAACCTTTAGATAATGAGGCCGCGCTCTAAGCAACTGAGCTAAGATGACGTCGACGAAATTGGATCATTTTTTTTTTAAATTTAAACTAAATCATGTTCCGACGTCATTTGCGCATGCGTAGAAGCGAACTTGTCATGAGAGGACCGTTTTTGCTGACCCCTCCCTGTAGAAAACTGATGATTTTAGGGTGAAGAAATTAATGTTTTGGCCAATTTTTTGATATTTGTCGGGCGGGGGTTGGAACTTTAAAATGATACCAATCTCGTGAAAATTCGTGACCCGTGTCGAAAGTTTTTGTGAGACATACAAACACACATCTATATATATAAAAGGCAAAATGTGTGTGACCATTTCGTGTATGTCTCGCAAAGGCTTCTTTCGCACACGCTCCGGGGGGGGGGGGGGGGTCGATCGCTTAGAAATGTTTATATACCCCCTAGATAATAATATCTAGGATTTGGGAATGCGGGTCGCCTCTACATTTATTTACGTCGACTTTTATGAGATTTGCACTATTTCGCTCTGTCCCCTGTTTGTTCTGCGTTTTAGTATAAATAAAGTGAAACTAAATTCAAACCGTTCGTTCTCGGCATCGCGCTGGGAAACATCCAGAAACAATCAGCTTTGATCAATGTGGGGACAAACGCCTCTCATATCAGACAATTGCTAATCAATCTGGACAATGGGGAGCTGCTTCCTTCTCCCCAACATCTGTTGGAGAAAAAACCAGTCAAAGTTGGGTAAACAAACCCAAACGCTGCCTCGCAGCAAAAGTTAACTGCGTGACTCAAAAAAACAGGTGCCCGTGAAAAAAAAGACGAAGCCTTGACGACGTGCAGTTGGAAAATAGTAAAATGTGAAAAAAAAAAAAAAAAAACAGGTGCGCGTTTTTGATTGACGTGACGGCGATAGCTATTCAGCAGTTACGATTTTGTGCGAGACAGTTTTTAAATAAATAAATTGGTTTGTTTGTTTTTAACTAAGTTCGGAGAAAACCAGCTCCCTGTTTATTAGGGGGAGTGTCTCGTCTCGAAATGAAAGCTACCGTCTGATATGACGAAGTCGACATTGAACAAACGTTACTTAGCTCTCTAGAGACCACTGGCTCTGGACCGGTGATTAGAGTCGAGTTTCGTTTTTTGTTTATACCGAAAACCGAATGTAACGCGTGCCGATGCGGGAAATGTGGAATAATAAACGTTTGAAAGTCAATAAAATTAAATAGACAGGCGAGCTCCGTGGTTAAGTGTGAGATATTACAATTTATAGATGATATAAAAAGTTTTAAGAAGTTGCGAAGTGAGCGAGCGCTTCTCTAAAAGAAGCCTTTTGTGGACATTGAGGAGAAGCGTACATACATACATACATTTTCGCTTTTATATATATAGATTATTGGACCCAATATATCGTAATGATTTAAAAAGTTTTAAAAAAATGACTCATGTGCCACCACCAAGAATCTAAACCAAAACGTTCAGCTTACGATTTACTTTTTCCGTTGACGTTAATGCCTTACCTATGAAGACATGTTTGCTGCAAGGCTAAAAATTATAACATGAATCAATAGCTATTACGTTATGCATATATATATTTGTAATGCCGTCGTTTGACTTTCACCTGGCAAATTCCATTTTTTTAATTTTCATACTTTTGCACCTATTTTCCCTGGCTAAAACCTAAATAAAAAGTTTTACATTAGTTCGAATACCCTATATATTGTTTCATATCTATAGACCAAAAACTGACAGAGGAGTTTGGTAGGCAAAATTTTTTAAACAAATATATATACGCATACATAAACATAAATATATATAAAAAGGGGTTTGTGTTTACTCTAACCTTTTTATGCAAATATTACACAAGTATAAATCATGTAGAATATCTACATGAATATAATTACACATAATAATTATAATAGTTAACTAAAGATGATTATCCCATGAGAAAACCCAAAAAACTACTAGGGAATTAATTAAAATGAATGTTTAAAAGAATATGCAAATTAGTTATATCTTTTGCAGATGTATGCAATTCCATGACCCATATATAACAAAGTTGTATTTTCTTCTTAAATAAATAGAAAAAGGATTTTTAATATGAATATCAGTACACAGAAAAAAACAAATTTATAGGAGTATAAATCAAAATATACAGTTCTTTAATAAGTTGTATTGTGTATTTATCAATTATATAATAGGTTAGCAGGCATCTTCACTTTTTATTTCAATAAATCGATTAATCTCCATAATAATCTCAAATGTTTTCCTGTGAAACTTCAGCCATTACAGGAAAATAGGTTATCGCTTTCTATGCAGATCTTATTGACTCCCCACTTACAGTAATTCCTAAAGTGTATTTCACAAAAATATCCTTACAATTTTTTTAACTCAGAAATATTAACTTAATTCCAAGACATCTGCTTCTCACAGATATGTTTTCCAAATAATTTCCCTTGTATTAAAAAATCAATTCAAGGGGAATTATTTTGCAACACCTAAATTATTTTTTTACAACCTCCTTTAAATCTTCTACATAATATACAGGTCTCCCAATTAAAATAATCATTGCTCCCTAATAAAGGAATATTGGAATTCAAACTCTTGACCATTGGAAACAAACACATGATCCTTTGCCAATGCCACTATCAAAGTGATTTCAAACCAAATAAGTTATTCTCATTCATTTGAACAACCATTCATTCTTTCATAAATATTCTTGTTACAAAACAGTCAAATCAAATTAAAAAACACATTCTTTTCACCATTACAATTTAAACCATATCTTAATTCAAATATACTTTACTAATTTTAATTCAAAATGAACAAGTCAAATGTTTTACATTTAAAATTTGTTCAATTTGCATTGTCAGCTTTTCTTGCTTTTATTTACATGCATTTTTTAACAATTGAAATAATTATTTTCACACATAATCTTTAATATTCCATTTTCCTATTTCAAAATTGAATGAAAATTTGTGTAGTTTTTGATAAATGAACACATTCCCCACATTTTAAAAAAAATTTTGTACATGAACAATATCGTTTTTCAATTTATTTTCTCAATTGAACGACAAACATTATAACAAAATAGAAACAAAATGTCCATCAGCGAAAGCAATGATTTGACATTCAATTTTAACTGTTGACTTTATAATACATGTTATATAAGTTGAGTCATTTAACTGTAAGGTATCACTATTGTAGAATTGAAGGATGTTTTTCCCATTTCAGTTATTTGACTTTATTTAAAAAAAACAGAATAGATTATGCTTTCATGCAAATGGGTCACAAACAGTATAAAAGAATTATTTTTAGGCAAATGAAAAAGTGTTTGTTATTACCACACTTACTACCAACTCTTTACGCTTGTGTTTTATGCAATGTTTTGTTTTAAACAAACACAACCATTTTTACTCCCTGATTAGTTATGAACCCTGCTCCCTATCATCCATTGATTTTGGCAGCTTGTTAGGAAACAATATGATCAAGTTTGAATTAAGGCAAAAGAGTATATGCATTTTACATGCTTTAAAATTCTATTCTGAAAAAAAAATATTGGAGATGTCAAAATTTGTATACAAAACTGAAAAAATATTAACTGAAATTGACATTTCAAACAATCTAATAATTTTTTTTTATTTAGTATAAATTTTACTTACATATTTGAAATTCATAATTTGTCAGTGAAAATGATTTCATCAGATTATTTTAATTTAGATTTTTTATTACAAAAATTTTGTTATATTGCACATTTTTGGTAAATTAGGGAAATAATTAAATGTACAATAATTTTCTTTTTTAATAATTTGGGTTCAGAACTTCTGTAAGTTCAATAATTGGAGAAAGTGGAGATGAATTATTTAACTTTTTCTTCATGGCATTTACTTTTCTTGTATTCATTTATTCTTTTTTTTCTTTCCCAGTTATCTCGTAATGGAATTAATGGATGCAAATCTGTGTCAAGTAATACAGATGGATTTAGATCATGAAAGAATGTCTTACCTTCTGTATCAGATGTTATGTGGGATCAAACATTTGCATTCAGCAGGGATTATACACAGGGTAAGTACATTTCACTTTTATTTTAAGCTCATTTTTTTTTCTTTACCTAATTTTCATTCATGCATATTTTTCTACCTTTTCTATTTGCTCTACAGCCAGAATTGAGAAGAAAAAAGCTCAATATTGTATTTGTTTTTATTGGACCCATTAAAATATGGTTGTATCTGCACACCAGTCATTGTTTCGGTTCTTTTGGGTTACATTTTAGTATACTTGAAAAAAAAAATTCTTTATCATTAAGAGAAGAAATTTTTATTTTAGACAAAAAATTTTTTTAATGCCTCGTTTTCATTTATTTGATGTTATGATATATAAGAAAATGTTTTAATCTTTTTTCTTCTTTAAAGAAAGCCTTTGCATCAAATAAAAATCCACCAAATCATTAAACTACTTTTCTTACTTCTCATTAGAACTTGAATACATATTAGACACTATCCTCAAGTGTCTAAGATCTCTCTGTACATGAGTTTGCCAGGACAACATAGCATGAGAATACTTTTCCCTAGAAGTAAACCTTGACTAAATATTCAAAATCACATAGTATTCACTGCCCAAAAAAGATCTCCTCACTACGGCTAACTTACATTAGCTTTTACGAGGAATGGTGCACCTTCTCCAAATGATGTTACCTCAAATAACATCATGAAGATGAATACTCCACCAGACTAGATGAATTCTTGTCCTGGAATCCCGTAAGACCAAGAGACCAAAACGAAAGATATACTACAACATATGAAAATGGTTAATTGGGGAGAGGAAAATTATGTTCTCAGTTTCTTTACTAACTCCGTGTTTGAGAGATAAAGACTTTAATGGAACATTCGAATATTTATGTATTTTGTAAAGACTGAAGTAAAATAAAAACAAAACAAATAATTTTAAGTTGTATTATGAGCACAAACGATTAATCTATTAACACTATAAAATCACAAGAATGTAAAGAGAAATTCAGACAATGTGAATCTAACAATGTAACACTAAAAGATACAAAAACAAACAGTGCTACATTACATGATCAACTGAGAATAATTAAGAAGTTATTAAAGTAGAAACTCCAAATCAAACACTTGTCATGTCTATAGTTTTAGCTCATCCATGTTTTATCATGAAAAAGATTTTTTTTAAGTTCCATGTGAAATTTTATGAAACAACATACCGAAAATAGTTTCAGTCTGACTCGTTTTTTTTTTTGTTTTTTTTTTTTTTTTTTACATTTACTGTTAAGTGTTTTTATTGTTTCTTTTGTTATAACTTGTTGATAGGTTAACTTCACGAAAAATGTATTAGTCTACGAGATGATGAGTGGATATTGACAAGAGATCAAGAGATTTTGGATGTGGATTGTCATCTGCTGGGTGTTAGAGATTCAGACTAATATAGCTTGGTATCAATTGGACTAATATTTGACAATTTGTGTCATTGATTATATTTTAGCTGTATACTGATTTATTTTTAGAAAAACTTTTGCTGATATTATTGACCATCTTGAAATGCTAGTTTTCTGTTAGTCTCACTTTGTCCATACATTGATAGTTTTGTGTATGGTAGTGTTCTATGACAAAACTTAATACAAAATTTCACCATTGTATTCATTGTCACATTTTACTCAAAAAGTTGTTTTTAATCTTGCTATAGGGATTTATTTTCAATTGGAACTTCAGACATAAACATTATATAGATTTTCACAGATTTTATAAAAATAATCTTAAAATAATTAAGTTAATGGTTGGATGGTGTTACTATTTGATTAAACTTAACTACCTCCTTTTTTTGCCCCATTGCTTTCCCAATAAAATATATAAACTATCATCATGTATCATCCAATATATGAGATATGGTCATTTTGATAAGGCAATTTAAAAGATCTCTCTTCAAACTCACCAGTTTATAGACAGCTGAAGAGATAAAGCCAATAAATATCAAGAAAAATATAAACATGGTGTTCTTTGGTTTTCAATCTCATTTATTTTTCATGCAAGAATCACAATATTATCTAAGCAAAAAAACTCATCTAGGTTCAAATATTGATTTGTACTTGATATTTTACTTCTCAATATGGAAGTAGTTGTTGATAGTGAAACATAAGTTTAAAAAATAAAGCTGGATAACAGAAGTTGTGGCAGTGAAAAAACAATGCAGTATATTGAATACAGCTGAAACTGGTTTTGTAATTTGTGAATGAGTTCAGGTGGGCTTCAAACAGGTTTCCCTTGTTCCCTTGTATTATGGCTTATTGATCTATAAAAAGAAAGTTTCAGTAAGATACTTACAAAATCAATGTAATAGAGTTGGATGGAGACAATTTTAGTTTCTTCAAGTTCTTTTTTTATCACTCTTCATACCTTTGTGTTTGGTTTCGTTTCAGTTTATTTATATTTATTATATTTTCTTTTCAAGAAAGCCATTCATTCTCTCGTGTGTTAATTATTTATAGTACACATCCTCATTGAATTATATATAATAAGCAATTGATCAATTTGGTCATTCCATCATTCCAGTTAACTGTTGAAATATAGCCATCTATGATTTCTTTCATTTCTAACAGTGACCATCATGATAGATATAAACAAAGATAAAACTTTGACTCTTTGGTTCTATGTTAACTCTTTGGTTGCGTCTATTTTTGAGAGGAGCATATCATACTTACAAACAACAGCAAACAACAATTGTTGAGAGATTCAGACTTTGAAATAAATTAACAATGCACTCCTTTGCTTTTCTTTTTAATTACTAGCAGGACTAATCAGCATTGCTTAAGCCATAAAAAAATAAAAAAGTTAAAATGAAAACTTATTTCTATCCAACATTGTAACATTTTAACATCATGGATTTATTGCTCCCATGCAACATGATATTTAAACACACCTGAAATATCTAGGATATTGAGCACTTTGGATTAGAAAAATAATAATTTTTTTTAAGATAATAGAAAACATTGTATTTGCACAGTGGCTTATTGTGTAAAATAAACACCTTTCGTCTATTATCCTTTTTAATATCTGCTATTTTGTGTGTTCTCTCAATTTGTGCATGTAGATTTCATTAGGTTAAAGTTTAATCATTTAACTTTAAAATAAATTGTCAACTGTAAATAGAGACAAGTTATTAATTAACAATTAGGTAAAATACAAAAGGAATACTTGCATAAATTATTAATAGATATCCGTTTTAGTGTATTCTTCTTTTGTCAGTGATGGAAAAATTAGACATAAGATTGATTTTTTTTTAATGTGTGATGTATCCAGTTTTCCAAAAAGGGGAGGGGGGGGCTGAATGGCATGAAAATAACTTGCCCCATTCAAGAAATATCTTTTCTCCTCTGATCAATGGCAGGGAAGTTGGTATTCTCTAATTGGGGAAAGGGTGCTTAGATGGCCGGCAATAAACCAAATCCATTCCTCCTCCTAAAAGAAATCTTTCAATAAAACAATGAAAACAACTGGTAATTTCATTTTGTCATCTATATTTTATATTGATATTGCTTCAAAGTAACTTGTTTCATTTTAATAAAATCAATATATTTATTGTCATGCTATATTTTATTATGTATTATTTAAATTATCAATTTTCTTGTTCAAAATTTTGTTTTGAAGGGTTTTGTTTTTAAGCTCAAAAGAATTTGGTGTTCTCATTTTTTAATTGAAAAACATTTATTAATAAATTTAAAATAAAAACAATACCAATCTTCCATAGCAGCTAAAGTATGAATCTGTAGATGGTGGTCAACAGAATCTAAAATCAAGAAGAAACTTTTAAAACTTCTGTTTCGTCATAAACAGCTTGTATAAACCCGACTATATTTTTTAATTAAAAAAATCTATTTCAAATTAATTTTATCGAAAACATACTTTATCCAGGTCGACAATTCTTTGTATTCATATAAGTAGAGAGTCAGACGTAATATTCCTATATGGAAAAAGAACTCATCTCTCTCCTTTTACGAACCTGGAACATTGTCAAAATTAATGCCTTACTGGGATTTGAAATAAAAATGTTAAAAATAATATGTAAAGAATAAGGTATTCATTTTATTTTTATCCATTTACAATAAACAAAATTATTCTTTTTTTATTTTTAATAAATATAATTTCTATTCATTAAAAAGAACACAATTTTAATTTGAATAAGTATCAAATACACAACAAAATCACTAAAATCATAATTAAGCTTATATTTTTTTGTTAATTCATTTTGTTTTGTTTTTTCTTTACGATATTTTAAACAGAAAGAATTTTTTTTTAATTTCTTTCCAATAACATTGCACATTGCTTGTGTACACCAATTAGTGTTACTTCCAGCAAGATGATTTAATATCTCTACATATTCATACATATTGTGTAACCACTCGCTTTTAAACACGACCTTCAGTAATCGTTTTTTTTCTATTTTAATAATAATTAACATTGTTTTATCTGTTTTTAAATTTATTTTGAAGACATGAACAATTTTATGGCTCCAAAATAACTTTTGAATTTCAATATAAGCAGAAACTTCCATTAAAGTTTACAAGCATCAACTACTATAGCTCTTTTGTATTCCTACAAGAAAAACAATGATTTTTTAATTCACTATAATGAACATTTAATCTGTATATTAATAAAATTATAAAACAACATTTTGTGTATGTGTGTTTCTTGTTTCTGTGAGACTTACTCTATTAAGTGATTATTTATTTGCATATAACCAAAATTCTATTTTAGAGGGAAAAAAATATAAGTCAACTATTTTAATCTTTTCCTAATAGTTGAATACTAAAAAAAATCACTTAATGACCAAATAAATTTAACATTAAAATAAAATAAAAACATAAATAAAAATAAATAAAATAAACATATTAGCAATAATTTAGAAGATAATAAATTATAAAAATAGGCAAGGCAAAAATGAAAATAAAAAGTCTCCTGTACGATGTTGGCTATGTACAGTTAGTAAATATATAAATCATGATGACTTCAATACCCATAAGTAATACCTCCTAGATTATTAAGCAATTTTATATTTCTCGAATAATTACAAAAATAGTTTGTATTTGGTTTTGTTTTGTTTTTAAAGGAGACCAACCTATTTCCCATTTCACTGTAACAGAATTAGGCGGTGAGGTCAGTTTTATGCAAGATAATCCAGTTCCCCCAAAAGGGAAGAGGCATCAGTGTAAAATTTGCTGCGATTGGATCTATCTGTATTCACTGGTAAAGGCACCTCAGACGATGATCAATAAAGCAACTTCCCTCCTAAAGGTGGCCTCCTAAGACAATGCTAGTACCACTTTGACATCAGTCTGAAGGTCCTTGTTTAAAATGAAATGCATCTAATGTGTCCGTTAGATGTTGCAAGGGTGTTGCAACATTTACATCTATTTTCATTTACTTCTTTTTTGTAGTAAATGTGACTGGCTAGATGACTACAACTAAATGAAACTAAATGTGACTGGCTAGATGACTACAACTAAATAAAACTGGTTAGATGACTACAACTAAATAAAACTAAATGTGACTGGCTAGATGACTACAACTAAATAAAACTAAATGTGACTGGCTAGATGACTACAACTAAATGAAACTAAATGTGACTGGCTAGATGACTACAACTAAATAAAACTAAATGTGACTGGCTAGATGACTACAACTAAATGAAACTAAATGTGACTGGCTAGATGACTACAACTAAATAAAACTAAATGTGACTGGCTAGATGACTACAACTAAATGAAACTAAATGTGACTGGCTAGATGACTACAACTAAATAAAACTAAATGTGACTGGCTAGATGACTACAACTAAATAAAACTAAATGTGACTGGCTAGATGACTACAACTAAATGAAACTAAATGTGACTGGCTAGATGACTACAACTAAATGAAACTAAATGTGACTGGCTAGATGACTACAACTAAATGAAACTAATGATTTTCTAGAGCATGCTGTCATTTTGTATTTTCATTCATTTTTATTTTTTTACATTTTACATGACTAATAAATTTAAGAGATTTATTATCACCAATTTTGATAAAATAATAGTCACATAATGTTCGTGTTAAATCTTTCCTGTAGTATATAAAAAGTTTATAAAATTTTATTAAAATTCCAGTGTTTCCTTAGATAAAGTTAAATAGAGTTAAGTTTTTTAAAAAGAAGTGGTTTGGTTTCCTGTATACAACAATAGTTTTTCGATCCAATCACCCATCACTCCGAAACATAACTGAATTTGTGAGTGGATGTATATCAATACGATGGATAAAAAGATAACAAAAATAAAAGGATAGAATAACATGGTCTAATTTTTTAAACACATTATGATGTCAGGATTAATGAATAAACTCCATATGCAGGAAAGAATATCATATCTGCCAAATCCCAGCATTTTTGAATGGCTGTTAGTTTCAGGCAGACGTGATCAACCTTATTAAATAAACTAGCATGACATGCACACATATTTATTACGAAAATAAAAATGGGAAAATACAAAGTAATATCTTGATATAGATTTACTTATAGACATGTAGACACAAAACCTCTATTATCTCTTGTTCCAGTTTGGTGCATAAAAATGAAATATTTGAAACCTCTAAGTTCAAGAATTATCAATAGTTGTATTGTTATCACAAAAAAATGGTGTAAACATTTAGATGATTTATCAAAATGAAAAGATACATGGAGATTAAAATTTTAAATCAAACAAATTAGAATTTTATATATATAAAAAATCTAAAATACGAGTGCAAATTTGATTTTTAAAAAAGTAACTTAACAATGTGACTTGGGAGCAAATGTTGATTGTCTTTTAAACAAAATAATTGATCGAACGATTAGAAATTTCATTTTAAGGAAAACAAATGTTATTGAATATTATGCTAAGTCCTGGACATTAGTAACTTGACATGAGGATCAAGAAATTATATTAAAATTAAAAGTTATTCATTGTAAAATAATTTGTGACAGCAAACTTAAAATCAATTAGAAGCAAACATCCATCTTACACATACATGCTTAAATTACACGTCATAATAAATTGTAGTGGAGACCAAATATAGGGAAAGACAAAAATACAGAAGAAATTTTTTAAAAAGTAAGAGATTAACTTGCTTCATTCAGATATATATCTTAGAAAAAGTAATAATTTAAATTTTTTTATTTTTCTTCATAATTTATTCCCCATTCCCACCCATTGGCATAAAATTTATTCTTGTTTCAGCAATATTTTCCATCATATTTAGAAAGAAACTTTTCGCCTGTGGAAAATATGTTCTCTCTCTCACACGTGTACAAGCAAAAATATACAAATGAAAGTTAAGTGTGAAATATAGACATATTTCCTTTTCATTCATTTATCCTCATCACCCATCTCATGATTTACTGCAATCTTACAATGTTCATATTCATTGCTAGTTATTTCTATTAAAGCATGAACATTCTACAGATTCTTTAAATTGAATCTAAAGCATTAAATTCTAGTTTTATTTCTATCTAAAAATCAATGTAATTGAAGCACAAAGATCATTACTTTAAAAATACAATTACAAATTATTCAAAATTTTTACTGGTCGTGGCTAATGGAATGAGATCATGGATTAAAGAGTTTTGTTAGAAATACTGTACAGATTCTCAAGATTCAGTTGAAGAAGGCCAGAGGTTATATTAATTAAAACGTTGTGAGAATAATATCAAAAATAAGAACAAAAATCCAAAATAATATAAATTGTGAGGAAAAATACATTTGCTGTGTTAAACTTTTTCATACTCAATATTTAAATAAGATACATTTCTATTTAAGTAAAAAAAAATACTGAAATAGCAAATCTATAAAAATTATCAAATGAAAATTGATTTTATTTTCTCACAAATACAATGGTGGTTGTCATAATGATATCCTTGTGTCTGTGTGCATGTTGGGAACTCATCAAAAACATTTTACTTTAGCTTAACCAACAAGATTAAACAAATTTTTAGTAAAATATTTTACAAGCACTCCAATAATGTTTCAATGCTTTTAAAGAATTTGTGATAAAATCTATTATAAGAAAAGTGATCTGTTTGAGTAGAGTAAAAAATGTTGTTTTTTTTTACTTTTGCATATTCATAATGATTTCAAACTTTTTTTCACAACATTTCGGCCAACTATTCATCTGGCCTTCGTCAGGTGGTTAACCATGGCAGGATAGGAATGCTGAGTCTCTTAACTGTATCCTAAGTAATTACTGCCATCCATAGTTGTTGTCATCGAACCATGTTTTGAGCAACTAATCCTCTGGCCGGCTTTGAGTAGGATTGAAACAACAACTATGAAGATGAGGATAACAGTCCGCAAATGAATAAACAAAGGATTCCAATAATAAAATAATATACCATTCAATATAGACCCGACGATGGAAGACCAGATAAGAATGAAAAACTTAGATTTATTATAAGACCAAAAAACTTCGACCTTGATTGACTTTCGTGCCGCAGTGGATGGAAGTATTGAGTCTCTACAGTTCCAGGTGAGCATTGTCTGAAGATAGCAGTTTCAATCCTACCGAAAGATATAGTTAAGAGACTCAGCATTCCTATCCCATCGCGGTTAACCACCTAAAGGCCAGAGGAATAGTTGGCGGAAACGTTGTGAAACAACAACTATGAAGATGAGGATAGCAGTCCACAAATAAATAAACAAATTACTCATCTTAAAGGATTGCAATAATAAAATCTGTCAGCATAGTTTACATTCAAGCAATGCCGGATCTATCTGATATATATACATGTAATTACTATAATTATTTTTTTAATACCTCTACAGACACTAGTGTTTCATCCTTTCGGGAATCATCAGTGCAAAGTGTCACGATTACTGCCAGTAGGGAGATTCAAACCCAACACCGATGCCATCTCTGACTCCATTAGCAAGAAACAAACCCACACGGCCACTGTTAACCACAATAAATTTGAAATTTAAACATTTATTTTTAAATGTCAGGATTATGACATCATGAGCTGCATGTATAAGCTTAAGTGACCGACTTTTAACTTCAACTTATATATATATATATATATATATATATATATATATATATAGTGAATAAATGACAAAAGACTATATTCCAAAATCCATGATGTTGACCATCCTATAATTTGTTCCTTTAAATCAGTCGATTTATACAATTCTTGACAGTATCTGTTTCGTAGCGCAAAAAACAATCACTTAATTATTATATCAATCAGTTAATCTATTATGCCCTTAACTCATCAGAAGAAATAGCAACAATATCAATCCATCAAAAGAAAATAAAGTGCGTTTTGACATGATTAAAATCCAAAAATTGGAAGAGAAGCTGTAAATACCTTGTCATATGTTTCCATTACGCCATTTTGAATTTTATAAATAAAGTCACTTATTGTCACTTATTCACTATACTGCTCCGTAATTATATTGAGCTTCTTAAATAAGGATTGGTATATATTATAAGAAAATATTTTTCCACAGAAAAATATATGTATATATATATATATATATATATATATATATATATATATATATATATATATATATATATATATATATATATATATATATATATATAAAGGATAAATTGGATGAATTAAAAAATTTTTTTTATTCAATTTAAAGATTATTGTGTTCAGTGAGAGAATAAATATAAATTAAGAATATTTACAACAAATTATTATAATTAAATTATTATATGCGAAAGTATTTTAACTTCTACTGTATTATATTTTAAGATTCATAAAAATAAAAATATTTATGAATTAGTAGATTTAACATCAATTAAATAAAACTGTGTGTGTAAAAATATTTAAACAATAAACTCTTAAACTACAATTTACTTAAAATAGAAAATACTAAGGATGGTTTATAACACGTACAGAAATATGTTGGCAAATTGAAATGCAAGATGTTTATTTCAACTTGCTGACATATTTCTCTTACACATGCACAAATTCATTCATAACTTGAAGCAATTTAATTTTAAATCTTTCTCATCTGTTGATAACTCAAACAGAAGGGAACTCAACTAGAGCACTAAATGTTTTTGTTTCAATTCTAGTTTATAGCACCAAAGTCATTTTCTTTTTTTTTTTTAACTTTTAAAATCAGTACTATATCTTCGATACAATATATAGAGAATTGGTTCTGTAATAATAAGTAAACCTGTATGAATTAAGCATATTTTATGAACGGGCGAGTCCAGGTGTAGATATTTATATTTTCTGACCTGCAAAGCATTGGAGGCCATTTAAAAGAAAATTGTTGAAGAACCTTTTTAATTGAATATAGAATCCACGTCAACAAGAAGAATTCAGCAATGGCAATTTTTCACCTTTGTCATGTTTCATTTCCTTTTATGAAGAAGAAGAAGAAGAAGAAGAAGAAGAAAGGGAAGCGTATCATTGATGCATACTTCAGCACAGATTCTTTACCATTGATTGTGTCAGCAGAGAAAAAGATCTTTTCAATTCTCTCATCAAGATATTTGTTTCTGGTGATTTTGCTTATTCTCATTTCATTAACAACAAAAACGTTGAAAGTTTCATCTTATTTTTCTGTTTTCCTATGAAATGAAGAATCATCGATGTCAACTACTCTTACAGCGTAGCAGTGCTGTTATAATTCACAGTTCTATCGTCATGGCAACTGCTTTCTGATGACAAGCAAACAACCATTCAAAATGAATTAAATCATTCATGGAAATAGCTACTATACTTAGACACACACACACGCACGCACTATTGAACTTGTCCACCTACAACTTGCATCTTTTCTATTATTAATATTATTATTTAACCATAATAAATTAAACTTATCATCATCATCATCATCATCATCAAGACAACAAAGAAGTTTAGATTTAACAATGATTTTAAACTTTTACAAATCAATAGAAACAAATTTAGCATTACTTTGATTATTTTCATCTTTCATTTGGGTATCCTATTTTATCAATAATCTCTTGGCAAATTAAAAGAAAAAAATCTCTTAGAAAATATGAATATATGAATCAAATCTTCATATTTCATCAGACTTAAAAAATTTTCCTGTTAATTCAGTGTATTATTCTTATTTCTAAACTCATCCATTTTTTAAAAATGATTTGCATTGAAGTTTCTCCTATTAGATAGTTTATTGGATTGAAGAAAATTATTTTTTACAATTTTATAGCAATATTTTTATTTCATTAATAATCTAAAAAATTGTTCATCTATGATATAAATCTCACCTGTCTGTTAGTGTGCATGTGTGTGTGTATGCCTGCATGTCTTGCTAAAACTTTTGTCAGCCGCATCGGACTGGGTCAAAACAGGTACCATCTTAAAGACCGTTCCCTCGGATGCATAATATCTGAAAATTAGAAAAAAAGATTAATTCTGTGGTGGTCAACTGAACTATTTCTTGCATCAAAATTTTTGCAAGTCATGTATGCCTAGCAAACTGAATGTATATTTAAATAACGTTATTTTGAAGGGTTATGATGTCATAAGTAATTGTGACCGTAACAGCTAGTGCGTTAGCTTTTTTCTCTTCTTTTCCTCTTTCACCTTTCAGGTTCGAGCCTACCTAGTGTAGCTAATTTTTTTTTTTTTCGGTCACATGGGCACTCGCTGCTATTTTGATTGAAAGAAAACTTGTTTTGATTTATTTCTTTTTTTGGTGGTGGGGGTGGGGGGGGTCCAGCGCACGGGCAACAAAAGCGCTTCTCTTCATATCCCTTCTGCCGAAATATCTGGTAGTGAAGTTGTCACCTACTTGGGGGAGGGGCAATTCCGTTCTTTTATTTTTTAAATTGTTGTGTGGGTATAGATGAAAGTGCTTAATATCCTTAGTATAGCTGCTGTGTCCAAACCAAACTTCATGTGAACCTGGGCAACACTAGCTATTCATGCTAGTCTATTATATAAAAGAAACCTGTTTGTATGTGTACAGTTTGCTAAAACCTTTCGTCATCTGATAAGGTTGAAATTGTGTTGGAGAAGCCCCTTCATGGGATTAATGAACTATTTCATGGCGTCACTTCCTCTGGTAACGTCACTTCTGGTATCAAGTACTGGTGTCGGCAGTCAGAGATTGGCTCTCGATCAAGCAGGCCGTGTGCATACGCCCTACAGTTGTGGATGGTATTTCTCAACTTACTTAGTCTGTAATTTATGTGAATACATGTTTCATTCCTAAAAATTCTGTGTTCCTTCGTTTATTACCATTTAACCCCATAACAACTGGCGGCAAGGATTCGACTTTCACACGGGTTAACTCCACAAAAAAAGAAAAAACAAAATTCTAATTGACTTCAAAAGAGCATCGGATTTACAAGTTAAGAAGTCGGTTGGCAATTACGAGCTAAAAAGAAAATCCTAAAAATAAAAAAGAAGGAAAATGAACACATGCCAAAGTTATCGACGAAAGTGTAAGTAATCTTGTTGTCTCTATATTTAAATTGAAAAGAACTGTTCTTAATGCATTTTGTAATGTTTAAAATTAAACTGGTTGCTTATTGAAAAAAGAAAGCAAAAAAAGAGAAAAATGTTGACAATTTTCACCACGAGAACAATTCTATCGTAAAATGTCGACTGCAATTCGTATACAAATTTGAACATTTTTCAAATGAAGTGAAAAATTTTTTTTTTACTTTGTTTTTGCTACTAATTTATGAAATATTTTAACTAGAGAGAAATGTTTCTTTTTTCCCCTTTTCGTTTTACTTCGACTAAATGAAAGACTTTTCATTGAGTGGAATTTTCTGAAATAATCTATTTTTAACTGTCAGTTCTAAAGTTAAAAACTTTTTTTTCTACCGCGTGGGATAACTCCCCCCCACCACCACCACACACACACACATATAAAAAAAAACAAAAAAATAAACAGCCATTTTGGTAACTTCCAGATAATTCCACAAATATTTTTATTCTTTTGCCACAGTACATTTTTTTCTTGTTTTGTTTCGCATATTAAAAAAAAAAGTAAAAAAATTTTTGTCCCCCTTCATATTGGGTTATCTCTAAGATTTTACCAAGAAGTAAGGGACACATTGCTCCCTTCTTTATATACGCACACACTCAAAGAAAGGGCATTTTCTTTTTTTATTATTATTTTATCACTCTCCAGTCAAAAACGGAAATAAAAAATTTTTTCGTGCGTTTGGAACAGCCATTAAAAGATGGAGGACGTTAAATCAGTATTAATACAGCTAATCAAAGCTCAGATGGACCAGCAACAGAAAGCTGAGGAAAATTTAAAAGAACGTGATAAACAGCTCCAGTTACAATTTCTTGAGAGGCAACAAGCATTGGAGGAGAGCATGTTACTTCAACAACAGAGACAAGAAGAGCTATTGTTAAAAATATTTGATAAAATGGAACACAGGGATGACAGTTTTGCTTTTTCCCAAAGTACAATATGGAATGCTATAGAAATGTTCAACTACCAACCAGAGGTGGATGGGACGTTTGACACTTTCTATCCGAGATATAAGGACCTATTCACTGTGGATTGTCAAGAATGGAGCAACGCTAAGAAAGTTCGCCTACTTTTGAGGAAATTAGGGATCACAGATCATAGCAAGTTTGTGGATTATATTCTCCCCAGGAAGACGAGTGAATTGGAATTCTCTGAAGTGGTCAAACTTTTATCCGAACTGTTCACCCTGAATTCTATGCTCTTTCATAGAAGATGGACGTGCTTGAACCTGCAAAATAGCGATGACGATGATTACCTAATCTTTGCGTCCGTGGTAAATAAACACTGCAATGATTTTCGTCTATCTGACTTATCGGTAGATGACTTCTAGTGTTTAATTTTTGCACAGGGTCTAGTCTCATCCAAAAATGCTGAGATTAGATGATGTGTTCTCTCTAGACTTGAGAGCGAGCAGGGCCTCACTCTCTAGAAGTTGGCGGAGGATTGTCAACAGGTAGTTTGCGTAAGGAACAACTCGAGACATTTAACCCCACAACAAATTGGTATCATCTGAAAGTAGTAGTAATTCTTCTAATGCACTCACTTCCAAGAGACAGAAAGTCTGTTCTGTTTGCTGTCGATACACAGGGGGTAGAAGAGGAAGAGAAGAAGGAGCAGTAGGCATGGTTGGTTTTATGTGGAAGAGGGCAAGACTAACTGTGAGAATTCCCGAGATTTGAGAGGAATAAAAGACCAAACAGATTTGAAGCAAGTAAAACTAACCCTCCTCGTGGCTTTTATGCCGGACACTTTTGTGGCATATGACAAGTTTCTTTCCCGTCATTTGCGCCCTGAGGAAACTGTCGATGAATACCTGGGTAACCTGCAGGATCTTGCATGGTTAATAGAAGAAAAGCCCTCTGATCGATGGCTCGGTTGCACTTTCGTGTCAGGACGCCTCAGTTCTGTTAGGCACAGTTGTGGGGATTTTCCAAAATGGAACAGATGACTCTGAAGCAGATTCTTGCAAATGCCCGGGCTCCTATGACGGAAGAGGCAGAAGTAGAGGAACCTGTTGCTGTGGCCATCAGGAGACACAGTATTCTTCCTCATGTACCTGTGGACCAACCTTCAACCCCTGACCAGCAAGATGGAGTTACAGTGCGGTGCCACAAGTGTGGAGGTCCCAATCACTTTGCCAGAGCCTGCCAGCAGCCTGGGGGCAAAGCAGGCAGAGATATACTGTTATCGATACAAGAAGCAAGGACATGTCGCATCAAGGTGTCTGGTGAAACGAGGCAAGGGGCAAAAGGCCAGCACCACTCTCTCCTCACATAAACTAGAGAAGGTGCTCCCCATGATAAAGATACAGATCGACAAGCTAGATTGGATAGTTTTGGTGGATTCTGGCTGCTCATCATCGGTTGTAAGTGAATCGTTATGTCAACCCAAAATACAGAAGAATGACATAATTCTGACAGCAGGATGGAAATGTCTGTTAAGCCATGGTGTTGGCAGCATAACATTAATATTAGCCAACAGGAATCCTCTGAAGACTGATGTACTGGTGGTGGACAGCAAACTATTCAGGTTTGACCTCCTTCTGAGGATGGACGTCATCAAGAAATTTGGCGGCGTACATATTGATAAGGGAGGCAAGGCAGCTTTTGCTTTGGCTGCGACCATTCAGCTGGAACAACCCGACTTTTGCATAGAATTCGACCAACGCACAAAAACCTGGGCCATGTCGTGGAAGTGGTCTGGTGATCAGCCACCACAAAAATTATACAATTAGAGTGCCAGAGTATAACATCCCTGCAAAAGCCTGCGGAGACTATGATACTGAGCTACAGGCCTGGATTAATTACACTGGTTTACAAAGAAATTTAGGTAAGCACAAAAATACCCGTTTTTACTTAATTTGGAGTTACTGAATTCAAATTTGAAATCCGTTTTTTCTCATCACCTCTATATGTTCAAGATATATCAAGACGGATTTTGACAGTTAAGGCTGCAGGTCTCAATTCGCACTCAATAGTGCTCTGGAAGTCATTAGAAAATTTTTTCTCGCTCGTAGGCGATGCTGGAGGTTGGTGTCCCTAAACTATCGTGTTACACATCTTTTGGGTTGTTCAAATGCACATTTTATTGCCTTGCATATGATTTAGTTGTACTTTGTTATATTTTCAAATTCTCCAACGGCTTCAAGCACGTTAAAACGGTGAGGATGCCTCAACAAGACCAATTCTTTCTGCTATGTGCTTCACACAGCATCGAACCATCATTTCTCTCCTCACTTCACTATTTTGACTGTAAAATTGGTTCCCAGGTGCTAAGCTCAAAGAGGGCATCTTTGTCAGACCTCAGATCCGAGAAGTGCTGATTTTGAGGAGCTTTTTAGCTTAAAGGAACTGAGAGCATGGGAAGCATTCAAGTCGGTCTGTAGTGGATTCCTTGGTAACATACTTGTACCAGATTACCAAGCCTGTGTTGAGAAGTTGCTAAAGTCTTATGAGGATATGGAGTGCCGAATGTCACTCAAAATTCATTTTCTCCATTCTTACTTCAATTTTTTCCTGCCAAACCTTGGAGCAGTGAGGAATGAGCATGGAGAAAGATTCCACCAAGAGATTATGAATATGGAGAGCAACTATCAAGGCAAATGGAACCCCAGCATGGTGGGAGACTTCTGTTGGATACTCTTGCATGACATTCCAGAGGCAAAATACACCAGATTTTCTAAGAAAACACACTTTTGACCGTCTGTGTAATTGTGTCATCCAAGTATATTGATTCAATCAGTGTTCTTTATCCATCCTGATTGATCTGTTATAAGCTGCTGCAACTCTTGAAATATTCACATATATTCTCTGTTTATACTAAAATCAGACGATTTAAAAGCCAGAAAACTAGAGGTGATAGAGAAAAACTATTTATAAATTTGAATTCAACCCAAATTAACAAAAAACAATTGTCCCCATTCTTGCCTCATACCAAAAATTTATTTTTGTAAACCAGTGTTATGGATTGTTGATTCCGGACCCAGAGAAGACATTGGGGCTCCGAAAGGGCCTGATCCCACTAATGGCGGTCATTCAGCAGAATCAACACTCGACTATCGTGAGTTGAATAAGCATGTAGACCCATTTACGGCCCGTGCAGACATATGCACCGAAAAATTGAGAGAATGGCGGCGGGATCAAATGTATTGGTGTTTGACCATCTCAAGGCAAACCTACAGTAAGCTTGCACAAATCACTGTAACCTTACCAAACAGTAATAAGAGGTATTGCCTGACCCACATGGGGTTTGGACTCAATGTGGCACCATCTATCATGCAAACTATTGTTGAAGCTATCCTGATGAAGGACAATCATATACAGCAGGTAACATCTGCTTAGTGAAAGCAGATGTTACCTGCTGTATATGATTGACCATGTCTGCTATTTGACGTGTTTAAAAACAACCACCGGCAATGTCAAGGTCGAACAACCGGTGTTGCTTGAAATGTTCGCCAATCTTTGTCTTCTGCTGCGGAGTATCTAATCTTTACTTGATCCAGTTTATATTTATAAAATTATGGTTCTCATGAACCTTTTGTCTCCGAATTTCTATCCTTGTTTTCGTGTTGACTGTTTAAGACAAGAAAAATTAACTCATCAAAACCGCGAACTGGAGCTGGCAAATAAAATGAAATAAATAAAATAAGAAATTAAATTATTGTCAATTTTGAATAAATTCACAATGATTAAAATTTAAAGTGTTAAATGCAAAGCGATGTGAGCACAAAAATTGAATGCATAAGGGAGTCACAGAAATTGCTGAAGCAGTTTGCGATATAAAAATCACTTTATTTTATATATATATTTTGAAAGGGAAGTGTTATATGGGGTCAGTCCTGGAAATTTATGATATTAAAAATTACTTTATATAGATATACTATTATATAAAAATCACTTTGTGTGTGAGTTCCTTCTTCATGGGTTCTGAAACGGCTAAGACTATCTTTTGCAAATTTCACACAAATTATTTATATGTCTAGCAGTGTTCCTAGATATGTTTTGTACAGAAATTCATCTGATAAGTATCAAAAATCAAAAAATCCAATCCTAAAAATAGTCTTTCTTTCTTATAGTTAAAAAATAATTTTTACAGGGGAATATTTTATGTTACATCGGTCAAATCTCAGCAAATCATTTCTTCTTTAAAAAAAACAGAATTATTGTCATCTGGAGATATAGCTCAGTGGTAACTACAGATACCCCCTGTTCAAACCCGGGTGTACTTCACCATTTTATTTTAATTTTCTCTTATTAATGAGTTCACTTTATAATAAAAGAAGAGGTTCATTTAAAATTGCTGTAAATCATTTCTTCATTTGCATATTTTAAAACTAAACATTAATCAAAAGTTACTTTTCCAGGGCATTCATCGTCAAGCCCAAATATCAGTTGACATGATATTGTAAACAAACACGGACATAATTTGATGAACGACATTAGCATTTTATTTCTTCTTTTTTTTTTTTAATTAGTCCACTGGGCAAATTATTCCTTGTAATATATAATATTCAATAGAGGCTTGCTTCTATAACAATACATACGCAATCTGCATAAATTAAAATATCATGTTTAAGCATATTGTACGACCGGGCAACGCTGGATATCCAGCTAGTGTGTGTGTGTGTGTGTATGTGTGTGTACATGCAAAATGTATAAACATTTTGACCTATCCTTTTACCTAAAAATTCACCAAAAAGCAGGAAATTAACCTACTTTAATGAATCTATCAAATAATAATCACAGAATACAATAAACACATTATTTTTTATTTAAATCCTAGTGGAAATATATTATTTTGTTTAAACAAAAAATACCTTTACTAAAGTTATGGTTTTCAGCAGTAAAAAAAATAATGCATTTTTTATTTTTGCTTTTTTTTATGAAAATAAAACATCGTAAAATATAACAATTAAAAAAGATTTATTTTTTACAGGAACGTTACGAAAAAAGCCCCTAAAGTTTGTAATGAATGCAATATAACTTGAAAAAAAATAATTTCTCAAACTACTGTTTGTTTATTAATATTTTCAGACAAAAAAATTATAATTGCACAAATATTTCTACTTTTTCTTTAAATTACAAATTTTGCATAATTTTTTATATGTAAAATTCTAATATTTTCCTTGCTTTGATGAATGTGAAACTTTTGCCATAACATAATTTTTATATAATCTTGAAAAATAAAAAAAAATTTTTAAATTAATTTAAAAGCAGGAACATAGAAAAATAATTAGATTAAAAAATGGTAAAAATCATACAAACGTTCACCATAGGAATGTACGGATGCACGGCTGGAAATAAAAAAAGAAAACCAGTACTCCCTACCTCCCTTTAACTACCTGCCGTCATTTTCAGACAGCTTCTCGACTGTCTGAGATTTTAGGCTTCTATGTAATCTATCTTTACTGACTTTAGTTTTGTTCACATTCTGTTAAGCAAAAATCTCTCGTTTTTGGAAACTAATTTAACTATTTTTTGTATCAACAAAGTGTTGTTTTATTATTATTATTATTATTATTAATTATTATTATTATTATTATTATTATTATTATTAATAATTATTATTATTATTATTATTATTATTATTATTATTATTATTATTATTATTATTATAATAATAATAATAATAATAATAATAATTCAATTCAATTCAATCAATTCAATATCTTAAGACTTCACTAATTATCATTGAAATAGACCCAGAAAACTAGTATTTGTCTTTCAAAGGATTTTTATAATGAATTTATTTAACTTAAAAATTAGCTGAATTGGTTAGCTTGCCGTGAAAACATTTTTCATAACTTTTTATTTCACGTGTACAAATATTTTTATCCCCTTTTGGAAATGTTTCATGTTTTTTAAATTATATTTTGCTACATTGACAAACTAAAATTATGGTTTGATATATTTTTATACAATTTTATTGTGAAAAAAAAAAAAAATTCACAAACAAAATATTTCATGTTTTTAGCATATTTTTTTCATTCCGACCACACCGCACACCATTGCCGAATTAAAAATTATATGCTACTACATTTTAGACAATCTTACTTTGGGGGATAACAAATGATTCTAAAAACAATCTATATGAATGTTTAATATTTTTTACATTTATTATTTTATTTGCCTGGGTGCCCAGCATTGCCCGGGTGTTTGACGGTGTATATTGAACAAAAAAAGAAAAGAAAAAGTGGTAGTTGAACCCATACCGTTAAGGAGGAAAAGAATATGAAAAAAAAAAAAAAACGTGACATCTTTTCTGTTTAGACTTCCTATCACGTAATATTTGAGTCTGTATTTAAAAACAATATCTGAGATATTGCTTTTAAAAGATATTATATCAACTTCAAGAACGGTCATAAAATGTGTTTTCAATCGATATTTATTCAATAATGGACGAGTTTTCCGGGCACTATATTGTTAAATTAGTCAAAATTGAAAAAATAAAGCACAAATGGAAATAAAACGAAATAGTATTTTTGAGTAATTACACATGAATTCAGAGTCATCTTTTTTTTTTTTTTTTTGTAATAATTACATGTGAAATTATTTAAATTGAAAAAAAATAAAAGCACAACTGAAAGAAAATAAATCGATTTTTTTTTTAAAATAATCACATAATACTATAAATTTAAATATCGTGAATTTATTCAAAATTGAAGAAATAAGATATTGTATATATTGAGAATAACTGAATTTCTTTTATTTTATTTATTTCGTTTCATTTGTCATTTCCGGTTCGCGTTTTTGAAGTGTTAATTTTTCTTGTTTTACACCGTCAACACACGAAAACGAGACTAGTATTACAAAAGGTTCACGAGAACCGCAATTAACTCATTCAAAACATCCAGTCTACTTATACATAATGATTTTCTAGATATTTTACGACCATAAATGACTTTCTATTCGACAATTTAAATACTTGTAAGTTCCTTTCAAATTTCAATGGGTCGTCTAACTAGTAACAAGAGATAAAAAATAGCTTATAAAAAAATCTTAGATGCATTCTGGTGGATTTAATTTTGTAATAAAATTATCATTTTAAATAAAGATTTATTTTACAAATTTTTATTCAAGTTTCGATTAATAGTAAACAAATATAATTTGAAAAAATGGGTGTTATGCAGTGCACTTACTGATCCGCGCTATTTTTAAAATCGTATTTCCAAGTTTGGTACGTCTTGGGGCTCTTGGGCGTTGAGTTCCATGGCGACCAGCAGAAAAATTTAATAGGTAAATGTTTACTTAAATTACAACAGAACACCGACCAATAAAATTTGGATTTGTTTAAGTTTTCAGTGTCGTTGACAACGAATCTGATATTCAAACCCGTCGCAAATTTACCGTTTGTATGGTATTAACCCCTGAATCCTTGCACTATTTTATGCCAACTCACCGGCCACCGTTTATACTATTCTTACATGATGCGTTCGCGCATGGACGCGCGTAATAAGGTGACTTGTCACATCGCGAAAGAATTTTTTAGTAGACATTTAAAATAACAAGAAAGTTTTCAAAAACAAAATGTGTTTCATTTTTCTGTGTTACGTAGTTTTTGATGCCTTTTTAATTGATTTAAAAAAAATTAAGTTTTCACGAGCGGTCTACAAAAGCATTTTTATTTTTCGTTTTTTTTTTTGGGGGGGGATAAATTATAAAACTTGTACAACATTTAACAGGTGCTTGTACAATTTAATTTACCGTTTTTCTATAAGTAACGCGCCGTTATACACCGAGCAGAAGAACTGTTTAATTTTTCACAAAAATTATGTTTACATTGGGTGGTGTCCCCCGCCAACGCATCATGTAAGAATAGCATAAACGATGGCGGTGAATTGGCACAAAATAGTGCGAGGGTTCAGGGGTTAATACCATGCAAATGGTAAATTTGCGACGGGTTTGAATATCAGATTCGTTGTCGGCGACACCGAAAACCTAAATTTTATTGGTCGGTGTTCTGTTGTAGTTAAAGTAAACATACCCATTAAATTTTTCTGCTGGTCGCCATGGAACTCAACGCCCAAGGAGTACCCCAAGTTTAATTAAAGTTTTATGATACGTTTGGTACTCATGCACTTATTGATCCGTGCTGAAATAATTACGTTATTATTTAAAAAGCCATTCTTAACATGGGGAGGGGAGGGTGTTTTGTACCTTCTGTACCTTACAATTGAATAAAAGAACATATAAAACTTTAATTAAACGTAGAAAATACGATTTAAAAAAATAGCGCGGATCAGTAAGTGGCATACGGTTTTTCATTCAATTGTAAGGTTAAAGTACAGAATAAGTACAAAACACCCACCCCTCCCCATGTTAAGAATAGCTTTTTAAATAATAACGTTATTATTTCAGCACGGATCAATAAGTGCATGAGTACCAAAAAATGAAGTCAATATTCGTAATTGCGAGACACGCACAGGTACACGTGATTGTCCTGGACTGAAATTGTCTCTTGTCTGATTCTCCTTTACGGAAATTGGAAAATTAATTCATAGGAAATGACAAATATTGAAATCTGTCCAAATAAGATTGATGGCCACACTTTTCTTATTTAAAGCTTTTTCCTCTTTGTTTTCTATTGGAGAAGTCAATCACACACACACACACACACGCGTGTGTGTGTGTGTGTGTGTGTGTGTGTTGTAATGCTTTTTGTTCTTTATCTCTTTGCCGTCATTAGTTGTAACAATAACTTAGCATAAAACTGCATTGTTACTGTCCTATACATAAAGACGAGGATTTTTGTAATAGCAGTAATAGTAGTTGTAATGGTGGTGGTTGCAAATGTAATAGAAATAAATGAATATTTACTTCATTCCAGGAGGTTTTTAAATTTCATTAATACCCCAATTTTCTGTGGAAGATTTGTCATTTTTTGTTCTTCAGCATTACTAATTTTATATTAAACTACACATGTAATTAAAGTATTGGGGTAATGTGTGAACTATAACATCAAACGTACAAGTGAAGAGTGAAGAAAACGTTCGTTTTTAATAAGTCTTATTATTTCACGATGAAACACGATTCAACTGTTTTGCAGCATCTTTACTGGATGAGGCTCCACGATCTATACAGTGATGGCAATATGTGGCCAAATGTAGTTACACTGAGCTTCATAAAGGACTGGTATAAATAAAAAGTGAAATATAATTAAATATATTTCCGCATGTCACTTTGGGGTCTATCCTATTAAAACTAGTTATCATTTACTATAATAATGAAACTTTTTACTAAATATTATTGAAGCATCTTTTTACATAGATTAAAACTAAAAATAATTGAGAATTTATATAATACGATAAAAGCGTAATTTCAAAATGACGTTTATGCCATTAATTATGTCCACTATTGATGAAGAAAAACAAACCGAATAGTTCATATCACATTCGTGTCTATTATATAAGTAGTAGCTGACAGTGATAGCAATTTATTATCTTCCTTTTTACTGTGATGACGATGGGATGCTGTGTATTTTTGTGTTAGTTTAAATGTTCCTATTTACTTGCCTTCCCCCCCCCACACACACAAGGTCGGTTTTTAATGTGGGGAAAATCCAGCTCCCCAAAAAGGGAACAAAAATAAAAACTGTCTCAGTCGTGAAAGATAAGTTTCTTCCGAACAAGTGTTGTCCATCTGAAGAAACTATTACGCAACATATCCCAATCTGACTTTCAATTTTTTTTTTTTCCGCATAATACAATTGTGAATTATGAATTAGAATCTCGTGTTTCTCCCATCGAGAATATGGACCTTTATTTTGCACTCATCAACCGGCAAATACAAAATAAATATTTATTATTTTTAAGTGGCTGTTTCTAAAAAAAGAAGGAAAAAAAAATAAAATTAAAATTAGATATATCGATTATTTTTCTTAGTTTGTAATTTGTTAAAAATTGGTTTCAACTCTTGCGCCATCGCTTTTTCAAATCCTATCCGCACACACACACACACACACACACACACACACACACACACACACACAACTGTTGTTCCTCCAATCTGACATAAAGGAATTTGAAACGAAACTGAAAATTTATTAAAATGAATAAATAAAATCAAAACTCCACAAATATTGACAAGAAAGTGTTTTTATTCATTAAAATCTAGCTACAAAAATGCTTCCTTTAAATATCAATTTCTATTCTGACATTTTTTTTGTTTTTTGTAATTTATCGATTTGTTAGTTCTAATTTATCTTTGTTGCCCTCGTCAATAATAACCACTTATATCTACTGTTTCTTCTTGCTCATACTTGGTCCGATTCCAGACTGTCAGTAGGTAATAATCGGTAGTCGGATCAGCCCATAACCTGCATTGATTTTCTTTCTTTCTTTTCTTTCTTAACCCCCCCCCCCCGCGCCCTACGGCAAATCTGCCAGATTTTCATCGCCTCCTCTTTCAAACCATCATCTCTCTCCCCGTTGTCATCAATGGAGAAAAAGCAACCACTATAAATGTGCTAATTTTGACTAAATTTTTTACTTCACACGTATTATTGTCATCCAAGAATTCCCTTTAAAATAATAACATTGTTTTCGCAATGAAAATTTTAAAATGAAAAAGATCAATGCGAGACTCCCGAACAATTTTATCCGTGGAGACAAGTGGCGCGATTGTCTCGCCACGTGCAACTTGCTAAAAAGAATCTTGATCACCGAGATGTCATCGTGAGTGCCTAGGGATTTTTATCTTGAGCCCCCAAAATCAAGAGTAAACCATTCTTGTAATGATCCCGTCCCTGTTGATTTTGTGATGGGAGTTAGTTCTGTGCAGTTCTAGGAGGTCCACTCTCCCAGGCTTTGTTTATTACTAATCGCCTGAGGCACCCTCAAGGGGGCCTAGGGGTTGTTCATGTACTTTTTGCAGGTTAGAATGCCCCCCCCCGGGCCTTGGGCGCGCTGACTTCTCAATCCCACTTTCCGACCCTGGTGTATTAAGTTCTCGCAGTTGGAGAAAACTGAACAACCTCCATTTCTACTATTCGTAGAAACACGTTTAGCCTGTTCTCGGTCTGTCAAGCAACCGATGAAACTTCCTGATATTGGTTTGAAAAAAAAAATATGAATGAATTATAATTTATTGAATCCATTTTTTTTAATTAATTTAAATTCGTATAAATTTTCATTGTTAGTTTAGAATTAGCTTTAAAGGGTACAAAAAGTATAATTTTCAGCTGTATGTTAGAGATATAATTAAAAATATAGTTTAACATTTTCATTTTAAAAAGTCGAACATATTCACCATTGAGTCCCTATTTACTTGTCTCCTCACAAGGACAAAGTTAGACACAAGGTCAGTCTTAAATGTGAGGAAATTCATCTCTCCAAAATTGTATCCTCTGTATTGGAACAAAAATTATAGGAAGATTTCCTACCGACTAAGGACAGAAAAGAAGTATCAGAACAGAGTGCATCCACCTAACCCGAACTCGTTAAAGAGTTGACCTGGAGGTCAATGGATAGAATTCCCCACATAATGGAATCTTTATTTAAGATACTATAAAGATTCGATGAAAAATACTGAGAGGAATATTTTTCTGGGTTTTTTTCAGACACTTTATATGTATAACATCGTATAACTGATTGTAATTGTTTACCTGAGTTACCTGATATTGATAAAATTGTGTACATGTTTCTCATTTCTATATGACTTTTTTTTTTACTCATGTTCACCTCTAACAAAGCATATTGCCACTTGAACGTAAGGGGCTATGATTTAGGACCATGCCTAGGAAATATTAACAAGATGTTGTTTTATGTTACATTTAAACTTATTTAAGCATATCAGTACAGTCCGGGAAGCAGGTAGCAGAGAGGGAATTCCAAAGTCTACCTGTTTGAAGAAAGAAAACTATTAAAGTAGAAAACTTTCTGGCATTTAGGGACCTCAACAGTGAAAGGGTGTGATTTTATTGCTAAGTAGGTTTGTTGGAGATATGTCGAGGGGGCACAAGTGCAACGAGTTCATCAGAGCACATTCCATTAAAATATTTGTAAACCAGGCACAGTGATGCAACATTGCGGTGATGGGACAGGGGTTGGAGCTTAGTTGACAAAGTGAGACATATTAGATAGGAGACTCTTTTTTGGATCCTATCCAAGAGGGAGAGACTACTGGTAGATGCACCAGTCCAGATGTGGCAACAATACTCCATGCATGATTGAATGGTGGCTTTGTAGAGGTACAAGATACTCTCAGGTGTGAGTAGGCTTCTAACACGGTATAGGGAACCCACCTTCTTTGCAGCAGCCTTTGCAATGCTCTCAATGTATTTGCTTTGTTAAATGTTTTTGACTCCTGATGGGGGGTATGAAACCAATGATTTCGACGATCGTTTTTATAACCACAAGTCATGGTGAACAACCAATGAAAAGCTTCTAAAGTTACTATAAAAATTGTCGAATTTTGGATGCAATCAGTTCACCGCCATCTTTGTTACTGGTAATTACACTCAGAATCTGATCTGAACTGCTTCTTCGCTGTCATCTTTGTTACTGCCAATTACACTCAGGATCGTACTACACTGCTTCTTCACTGCCATCTCTGTTCAACATAATGTTTCAACACTTAACAGGTTATGTGCCCAGCCATCGTCTTTTCTTTGATGCTTCGGAATCTAAATTCGAATTGTGGCAGGTAAAATTTCTGGAGTATCTAAGGATTCGGAAACTACAGAAAGTGATACAATCTCCAACAGAGAATCCTAACGGCCCTGAATTTCTCGAAAAGAACGCGACTGTTTTTGCAGAGATGATAGAAGTCTGTCTCTGATTATAAGAGATGCCTTGGATGATAGACGGAAAGCATTGAACATATTAAGAGAGCATCATTTATCAAAAGGGAAACCGAAAATTATATCACTATATACAGAACTAACGTCTCTGAAACATAACGAAGATGAGAATATTACTGACTATGTTATAAGGGCAGAAACAACCGCCAATGCCTTAAAACTCTCAGGTGAAATAATAAGCAATAGCTTGTTGATATCAATGACCCTCAAGGGACTTCCAGCCGTTTTTAAACCATTTACAACTGTTATAATTCAGAAAGACAAACCCATAAATTTCAGTGAATTTAAAGTGGCATTGCACAGTTACAAAGAGATAAATCAGATGCTCATGCAATATTATGAAGTTCAAAAATGCTTCTCGAAAACAGACACCACCAAATTACGCATCACAACCACAACGTTTTCCCCAAAAGTAATTTTCCCAAGGAAAAGAATAAAATTATCTGCTATAATTGTGGACGACCTAACCACAAAAGTTTCCAATGTCGATATAAACGCTCTAAAATGGACTCCGCAAAAAACGTTGAGAACTTTGAGGAAGAACATACGTTTCTATTCATATATAACTTTGACAATACCACAAACGGTAAAAATCTCCTTAAAGACTGTGGTGCTACAGCACACGTTATCACCAAGAAATCTGATTTTATTAATTTGGATTCAAACTTTAATCCACAAAGTCATTTTGTTGAACTTGCCGACAGTAATCAAATAAATGATATAGTCTTGAAAAGAGGCGATGCTTAAAATATCCCTAAAAAATAATAAAGGCGAAATCTGTAACTATTCTAAAAAAATGCTCTGTTCATACCTACATTTACTATCTTTGCCACTAAGAAATATTTAGCTGATATTGCCCCGTACGGCTCAGTAAAATGTATTCACTCAGACAATGGGACTGAATTTACTTGTAAAGACTTTGAACTTCTATTAATTAACCACCGTCTTAAACATGAGAAATCTGTACCATATTCCCCCTTGCAAGAGATGACAAGATGTTTACTTATCAAATCGAAATTAGCGCATAGTTTATGGATGTACGCTTTAATAGCAGCAGCATATATCAAAAATAGATTGTTCAATAGAAAATTAGGCAAAATGAATGAACGTATGAAGCATTTTGCGGTGTAGTCAGTCCTTTCACCAGAATTCTTGTAAACTGGTGCCACAGAGGCCATCTTCCAGCTATTAGGGAAGCAAGATTCAGCAAAGCATTTATTGTAAAGCTTGAAAAATACAGGAGCTAGCTCAGCTAAGTATTTCTTAATTAGTATAACAGGGATTGAATCAAGACCACACACCTTGGAGGTGTCTAAGTTTTTTATGATATCGCGAACATGAGGAGGGGTGATTTTCACATCATCTAATCTGGCTTCAGTCCACATTGGGAAATTTGGGAGGGAGTTGTTTGTTTGCTCTAAGGTTGAGTTGGAGGCAAATTGCCGGGCAAGCAATTCTGCCTTCTTGGTTGCTGTGCATGTGATTGTTGGATAGTGAAGCAATTACTGATTCACTACACTATAATAGATTTTCTAGAAATCGCACTATGCATTCCCTGGTTATTTCAGCATGCTTTCTTTTGACTCTCACTATTTCTCTCTTACAATGATTTCTAGCATCTATAAATTTTTGCCTATTTGTATTTGACTTATGACGTACAAACTGGTGGAATGCATGCTGTCTTTGTGCAGTGGCAGCTGCACAACCTGTAGTGAACCATGGAGATGAGTGGAACTTGTTATAATACTTTTGTGTGGGAACATGTGCTTTAATGCCCGCTTTATATCATTCAATTTTCTCATTGGCACACACTTCAGTTGGGGGAGAGAAGATATTGGTCCATGGGGCATCTCTGAACCAGTCAGCCCTTTTGTAGTACCTTGTCGTTTTGAGCAATGACTCCTAACCTTGGGGTTGGGATTTAAGTGTGATGTCCACTGATACTACTAGGTGATCTGTGTTTATTAGTCACACAATCCTCGGATACTTTGGTGAGGAATAGGTCTAGAACTGAAGCCTGCTGGTGTTAATAATCTGGGAGGCAGGTTGGGAACATTACTGTCTGTGTAAGGGAATAGGCTATAGAGAAGCTATAAGTAGAGTATCCAGCTGCATCTTTGCAACCTGAGAAACCCAGCCAATTTTTATGGTGGGCATTAAAATCACCAAACATGTATTTGGGCGTTACTATCTAAGGAAAATACTGCATCTATACTATGAGAGACATGATTAGGGTACAGTCCTGACTTGAGAAAGAACGGTAGAGGAAATATAAGTAACTAACGCAGTGATGAAAGGCTAGTTGAAAGCACATAAAAGCCTGATAATCTGATTCAAGACATTGCTCTCTAGTTAGAGGGGAGGTGCTACAAATATACACCCTAAGCCCGTGCATATGTCTATCAAAATCCTTACGGCAGAGAGGAAGGTATCCGATCGTTAAAGTAGTTAGATGAGATTGAGTAGTATAGGTTTACTTAATGTTAAGATATTCGGGTAGTTTATTTAGAGGTAAGATTCTAGATCATCTAGATTTCTTCTAAGCCCACGAATATTTGTGAATGCAAACCTCAAAAAGGGAGGTGAATTAATTTTGTTTGGGTGGTTGTCTGGTTCTTTTAAAATATTTGTTAATAATTGTTTATTGAAATCAAGAATGCAATAAAATAGCATACTTTAACAGACTTTTTAAAACATTCTATAAAAATATTATTTTATTAGGAAATTAGATCCACCACAATGCATTTTGATTTCTTTATTAAAAAAAAAATGAGCTATTTTAATATCACCAAACACGTTTTTATAGTTATAAAAAAGGAATTAATAAGTTTTTAAAGTTAAAAGTTATTTTTTGCTTTGAAATTGTATTAAAAAATTGGAATTTCAAAAAAATTGAAATTTCAAAACATTACCATAAATAGCAATTTGATTCAAATAATTTAATGATTAAATAATATTGTAATAATTAAATTTAACTTTCAAAATCCTTTTTTTTAAAAATAGCTTTAAAATGAAAAAGAAAAATGTTTTTTCTTCTGAAAGAAAAATGCCTGGTATTTATAGCTAGTTATGGTTTAAACAAAAACTGAAGAATGCCATGACTTTCGAGATTTTGTATTTATTTTACAGTTTCAATTAAAAATTTGGAAACAATGAAACACAAAATTTCTTATCTAAATGGACTAAATCTGTTTTATAACATGTTTTGTCTATATATCTCTCAAATTCCATCCTTATGTTTATCTAATACATATGATTGCTATAGGATAATATGATCACTTTGTGTGCAGCATTCCACTGATTGGTTCACCACAAGTACAAATAGACAAAAGACAGATAGAAGTTAGAAATAATTCTAGGAGTGGAATAGTCACAGCCAAAAGAAGGCATACTGAAGTGGCCAGGAAATGTAATGTTATAAAAAAATATGAACTCGTAATTTCTGAAAAATTTATAATATATTGGAGAATAATGGACAATCAACAATTCCTCCACAAATAGACAAATAGAAGTTATCTTTTCAAAGTCGGGCAAATTAAATACACACGCGACCCCCGTTCGTAACTCGTAGATATTATGATTTCAACGTGATATAAAAAGTTTTAAAAATGAGCGACGGCCTCAAGAAGCTGCTGAAAAAAATCCTTTTGCCGACATACACAAAAAGTGAACATACATACATATGCACATTTTTGCTTTTACATATATAGACTAGTGGGGGGTACCCGGCATTGACCGGATGTTTGTAGGTGTGTGTGTTTTTGGGTAAATGAAAAGAAAAATCGTTGGTTGTTTAAAAAAATAAACGAAGCCTTGACGCGCAGTTGGAAAATAGTAAAGTGTGGAAAAAAAAAACAGGTGCCCGTTTTTGACGTGAACTTTGAGTGCGGACAGTGTTTGATTTACCGCGAGTCTGTCGGCTTCTTTTTTTTATACGAAAAAGCTTAATGCACATGCAGCGATCATAAGCAATATTCACAGTCCAAACGAATGCTTTCTGGTGCTGAGTTTGCTGTGCTTCTTAGTTTGAAGTTGCTTCCCTTTGTCCTATTTAGTTGTATCTTTTTTTGTTGTTTTTTTTTTTGTTTTGTTTTTTTGTTGGTTAATATAAACATGTAAACTTTGCCTGTTAACATCTTGTAAATTTCTATCATGTCACCATTTGTTTTTTTTTTTTTCTGGAAAGTAAGATGATAAAGAGTACTTGCCCGAGAACATTTCCCTGTGGAATCCTGTTAATGAAGCCTATTTGGATACATGGCCATTTACTGATACATGTTGGATGCAATTCTGTGGGAAGCTGCTTATACATGTTTTAGCTTTGCCTTTAATGCCATTGCTCTTAAGTTTATCCACCAGCCTTTTGTGTGACATTGTGTTGAAGGCTTTTTTGAAATTCAAGTAAACAATATCTACAGGGTCTCCTTGAGCTAGCATTTCGATACACTTGTCAAGTTCTTGTGTCGTGCAGGATCTACTTGAAACAAATCCATGCTGTTTATCACATTACAAGTAGTTGCTTACAAAATGTGTCATCAATCTCTCCCTAACCCGAATCCTTCTAACATTTTACACAATACTTAAGTCAAACTCACTGATCAGTAGTTGCCCAACATGTTTCTATTACACCTTTTTAAAAAATAGAGGTAATCTAGCCTTATTTCTATTGAATGGATGGTTTTGATTCCACAGTCATGAGAGGTTTGGTGAGGTAATCTCCTTAAGTATTCTTGAGGAGGTGCAATTCATGTGGTTAGTTGAAATACCCAACTCTGATAAGATTCTGAAGTCTGAATATCTGAGTCTACCTTCAATAATGCTTCCAATTTCCTATTGTTAATGTCAGCCTTAGTTTTCCTTCTTTGATATTTACCCGAACTATATATATTTTCAGTTTCAATGTTCAAATCCTCCATCTTATATAACTTAGAAATATATATATAATTCCCTGTCTTTTCTGGTCTAGATTGTTTACAATGATCAATTCTGATGTATGTGGTTTAAATTTGAACTTCTTTGGCGAGTGATATTATATCTGATTTAAACTGTTTATGCTCCGTTCATTTTTGTTGTAATCACATCAATTTTTGTTGATAAGATCTTTTGTCCATTCTTTTTTAAAGATTGGAGAAATTCTGCTGTTTATTGATTTCTAGCTTGGATGGTGGTCCCACCATTGCAGTGCTTTTTCTCTGGCATGAAAAATTTTCACTCAGTCAATAAAAATGTTCTTCTTACCTTTACCTCTCCTTTCAGGATTTTTCTTCAGCATATACTATTCTTTTCTTTGCATTTTTCTGAGATCTGGTCCTACAAATACTTTGCAAAAAGTCTTCATTTTCTTTTAGTGGTCTCGACTTCTTGAATATCTGTTTCTTGATGTGATGATTTGCACTTTGTCTTTTTACTTTCTTTCCAATACTGGAGTACTTTTCTATTGCTTTTTTTTTACTTAACTCCTAGAGCATCAAACAGCTCTCTTAACATTTGTTATGTCTTCTTGCCTGGCCTCGTTCTTTGTTTCCTTTGACTTTGGCAAGTTGTGGATGATAATGTTCCTGATGCAGAATTTTCTTTCTCTTTGTTCCTCTATTGCCACACTGTGACTATGTTTGTTAATAATTTTGTCATTAAAATCTTTTTCTAATAAATCCACTTTTTCCTATCTGTTCTTCATTCCTATTTGCTTCATTTTCAATTTTCTCTTCAATGCCATCAATTCTACTTGCAATGATAGCTTGCATGTATATGGCACACTTTTCTTCTATATCTTCATCACATTGTACAACTGTCAACACAGGATTTTCACATTCAAAACAATTGTCTAAAGTGTTCTCTTTTATGACTGAAAATATTTATTTTTATCTTGATTTCTTCATGTCAGGAATATTCCATTCAAAAATATGTAAATTTGGCTGAATAGAATTAGCTTAGATTTAACTGACACTAAAAGAAGAGATGAAATCGATGTAGTTTACATTTGAACAATTTTCAGAGAATAGTGTTTTTTTATCAAGAATAAATATTTCTAAAAAAATTTGCTGAGAGCTGATTGGTTAATCACATCAGCATCTTTTGACTGCTTACTTAGAAGATGGTAATATGAATTTGCCAGAAATGGGGTCATATTCTGGATAAGTATCCTTTTTTTTATTGAAATTAGTTTTTTCACATTCTCATATCATTATTGTTAAATTATAAATAATACTAAAATGTTAAGAAATCAATTAAAACTGTGAACAGGGTTTACAGAAGATTTGTCATCCTTAAAATGTGTTCATATTTTTTTTTCCAGGATTTAAAACCCAGCAACATTGTGGTGAAAGCTGATTGTACGCTAAAAATTTTAGATTTTGGCTTAGCTAGGACTGCAGGAACTGGTTTTATGATGACACCGTATGTTGTAACAAGATATTACCGTGCACCAGAAGTCATCCTGGGTATGGGTTATAAAGAAAACGGTGAGTTAACATCATTTTTATATATTATAAAAAATATTGCCATTTGTTACAAAAAGTAAATTGATAAAACATTTATGAAATTCTCAGAACCCTCACCCTCCATGTGCTAGATTGCCAAGGAAATTTAAATGATCAAATAATTGTACATGAAAACAGAAGAAAGTAAACTTGCTTCCTTTCTTCTTCATAATCCAAGAGATTAGACCACAAGACCAATACTTTACACTTTCACCTTTGCTTGTACCCTAACTAATAACGATAAACATAGGCTGTAATAAAAATTTCTTCAAACAATCCATTTGAATATTATTTTAGAGAATTTTTAGTTTAGCCAAAATATTCCTGAGCAACACCAGATAGGGGCAGTTGGAATATAATAAATACATATTCTTGAATCTGTCATAATTATTATTTTCATATGTTATGTGATCATCAGATGACCTAAACACAATACTGTAGTTCCTTTGTGTGCTTCTAGTTTCATATATGCATTCACTGCAGAAAACTGGATAAATTCAATTCTAACAACTTGTTCATTCTGTAAAATTCACTTTTTTATTTTTTGCTTCATGCTATTTTTTAAATTTTAATTCTGTACAAGTTTAAGTATATATGGGATCCAAACAACTCTGAAACATGTACACTTGCATAAAATAGATCAAGAAAGCACCTGTTAGCTACATAAATAGCAGGAGTTGTAGATTATCTGGAGGATAATATCAAATTACTATTGTTAGGACTTGAAAAAATCAGAATTTTGGGGGATATCGGGTTCTGATAAAATTGAGTTTAATTTCCAATTCCAAAAACGATTCTTCTAATTTTTTCTTGTTTAAAATTTAATTTTTCATTGTTGGTATTAATGATGAATATTTATCGATTTTAAACTCTATAGGCTTAAACAAATTTAGGGAAAAACAGCATAGCTGAATAAATCTTACAATAAATTAATCAAAATATTGAATACTAGTAAAAATTTGCAATCAGAGGGAGCTGGGAAGATGATATAATGTAGTAAATGAACTACATACACTGATTTCCCCAAAGGAGAAGTTAGTGCCTGAGGGGATGATATCATGACATCAATCCCCCTCTCAAAGGAGAGGGTAATCCTTGGAGGATAGTATTATGAGAAACAAATATATACTATGCTGCCCCCCCCAGAGGAGGAAATGCCTGGGAAGAATGTATCATGACAGATGAAAATATACTACACTACAAAGGAGGAAATAAAGCCTGGAAGGATTTTTCCCCTTCCCCCAAAAAAGGGGGCGGTAATTATGCCTGAGAGGATGGTATTCTGATAAAAAAATATATATTACATTATTCTCACAAAGAAGGATATAATGTCTTGTAGGATGATATGTAACAACAGAAGATACTATTAGATTGACAAGAAAGTTCTTGCAGTTTTTAACTTTTAAATTCGGATAAACATATCTCGGCTCAAACAGAAATTTATTGATCGAAATAAGCACTCTTAGAATATATACACTTTTGCCAACATAAAACAAGTATTTATGCCAGTTACATAAAAATCTTGTGTTCTGGTGGCGATTAATTGCTGAAGGTGGTTTCGATATTGCTTAGATTTTTTAAGCATTTCTCAAGCAGATAGTTGTCAAAATACTTGAAAAAGTGGTAGTTGGTAGGTGAGAGGTCTGGAGAGTGTGGTAGATGAAGCAGAGTTTCGTAGCCCAATTTGTTCAACTTCTGCAAGGTCAGTTTAGCAACGTGCGGTTGGACATTGTTGTGGAGGAGAATTGGGCCTTTTCTGTTGACTAATGCTGGGTGTTGTTGTCGAAGTTTCTAATGCATTTCATCCATTTGTTGACAGTACTTTTTCACCATAATGGCCTCGCCTGCATTAAAAAAACTAATAGATGAGACCACCAAACAGCATTACATTCTTTTGGTGCAACTCTGACTTCAGGAAGTGTCATGGAGCTTCATCGATGTCTAACCACTGTGCTGAGCATTGCTGGTTGTCATAAAGGACCCACTTTTCATCACAAGTCACAGCCCAGTCAGAAAACGGGTTGTTCTTGTTGCATAAAAGAAGGAAGATGACACTTCATAACAGTGTTTCTTTTGATTTGTGGTCAGTTCGTGAGGCATCCTTTTATCAAATTTTTTTGTCTTTCCAATCTCTCTCAAGTGGTTGGAAATCATCATATATGTTACGTCTAATTCAGAAGCAAGTTCTTGAACACTTGTGCATGGATTGGCATCGACTAAGGCTTTTAATTGATCGTTGTCAACATCCGATGGCTGACCACTATGCTCATCACCTTCAAGACTCTTGTTGCTGCCACAAAATTTCTTAAACTACAATTTGCTGTGCGTTCAATAGTGGTTCCTGTTGTTGATATCGTGAGCTGTTTCAGCAGTTTTTTGGCCTAGCTTGAATTGAAATAAGTGAATTGTGCGAATTTACTTTTTTTCAATCTTGTATTCAACATTCTGAAAAGAATACATAATTGTTTTAAAACGATTGTAGTTTAAACAATTCGATAGAGCGAAAAACGCTATTTAAAATGATATATAAAGTAAAGTTATTATAACAAAAACGTATTTGAGAATATATCATTTGAAATCAAAATTAAAAATTCCACAAGACCTTTCTTGTCAACATAATATATTACTCCCCCCCCCTCAAAGGAGGATATAATATCTTTTAAAGAAAAAAAGGAGGTAATTCCCGAGAGGATGGTCAGCAGAACTGATATTACACTATCCATCCCTATTAAAAAAATAATACAATAATAGATTAAATTGAAGGGAGAGTGTTCTTTTCATCTAAAAATGCCTTGTCATAAAATATTATTTTTATAGTTCCATGGCCTTTTGGCTAAGAATTTCCACATCCCAACATCTGACTATCAATGAAACTATTGTATATATAAGAAAATATAACAATGCAAATTCCAAATGTACATTACAGAATATTGATTTATTACCAGCTGTTTAAAAAAATAAATATGCGAATTAAAACCTAATATGGATGTTTGCGGATTACTATACATATATGATATCATAAAATTACGATACATATATATCATAAAATTACAATACATATATATCATATCATAAAATTACTATACATATATATCATAAAATTACTATACATATATATCATATCATAAAATTACTATACATATATATCATAAAATTACTATACATATATGATATCATAAAATTACTATACATATATATCATAAAATTACTATACATTTATATCATATGATAAAATTACTATACATATATATCATAAAATTACTATACATATATATCATATCATAAAATTACTATACATATATATCATAAAATCTTCTGTAGTATCATATAAATAAATCAGCATCAGCTGTTTTGATATTAATATGGTTAATTGGTTGGGAGATTCTTTTGCATTTGTTCATTTCAATAAAAACATTAAGAAGTTTGTCAAATTCAAAAAACAATTATATCTATGTATTTTAATGTAGATGAAGACCCTCAGCTAAATCACTCCCTTAACTCTGCCACTAACTTCAAGTCCAGGTATAAAAATATAGTTACACCTAAGATTTAACACAATAACAAAAAAAAAAAACTTTAATAATTTGATTTCAATATTTTGTGTGCTTAGATAAATTGCTGTTATTTACTTTAAAACAACAGAGTAAATACTTATTTTAAAAATATTTTAAAATATGAGGAGGGTTCAATTCCTATTTATAAATGTAGAAGAATTTGTGTAGCTCCTCTCCTTAAAATAAAACTTAGAAAATTTATTTTTAAATTTTCTTACGTATAGTAAAGCATAGAATAAATTTTTTAAATATTTATTCTAAAATTAAGGGAGGGAGCAACATCTGTTAAAAACAGCAGGAAAGGGGATTCAAAATCGATTTTATTTGCATGAAAATAACAGTAATTGCTTTATTGACCTTGTTTTAGATGTTATTCTTACAATGTTTCTGCCAATATAATCGTCAACCTTCCTCAGGTGTGTCTTGTTGAACTCTGGAATACTTTCTCTGCCAGTTGCATCTCAGTAAAGTTAGATATGTATTGTAAATAAAACCCCTATTAGCAGGCAACAAATGTACAGAATTGCAAACACACAAAATACCTACTTGAGCGTAGGTTAAGAAATTGGAATAAACAAAATCTATTATTAAAATTACTAACAATGTTGTTTAAAAAACAATTGAAAATAATTGCAAGTTAGTGAACAAACATCTAATAATTTTTTAAATAAAAACAATTAAAAAAGTGGTTCCCCTTTATTCAGTAAAAGTAGAAATTAACGGAGAAGGGAAAATAATCCAACAAAAAAAACAACAAAAATAAAAAAAAAAACAGCCCTTCATGCAAAAGATAACACACCCTATGAATTAATTAAATATAAAAAAGCATTGAACAAAAAATAATGAAAATAGAAAAGAGAATTTCATTTTAAAATCAAACAAAAAACATAGTTAAGCTTTTAGTTACAAAATTGAATTTCTTCAGTATTCTAAAGTAAATTTATGCTGAATGGTTATCTGAAACAAGCTAACTACAAAACCATATTAGATTGACTGACAGTCACTCAAGGCATAAAATCATTGTTCAACAAAACACGTAATTAAATAAAGTCTGAACACTGTTTATATCTGTAAATACAATGTTTAGTATGATGAATCCTCATGAGGATAAAGCACAGAAAATTCGGTTTAGCTTAATTGCCGTATATATTTTTAAAACTTTCTAGTATATATGTAATGAATTCAAAACATTTAAATCCAGTTTTAGAAAAAAAGAATTATCCAAGAGTTATGACATGTGTTTCAGGGAAGATATATATATATATATATATATATATATATATATATATATAAAAGCGAAAATGTCTGTATGTATGTGTGTTTGTGTGTCCGCTAAAAACTTTCGACAGACAGAATAAAAATCAACAAACTTGGTATCATATTGAAGCTCCATCTTTCGCATGAAAAATTGGCCAAAAACGTTAATTTTTTCACCCTGAAATCAACAGTTTTCTACAGGGGGAGGGGTGTCAACAAAAACCGTCCTCTCATGACAAGATCGGTTCTACGCATGCGTCAGATGATGTCATGACCTGATTTAGTTTAAATAGTTGAAGAACTGACTAAATTTCATGTACATCGTGTTAGCTCAGTTGGTTAGAGCGTTGGGTCATTATCTAAAAGTTTTGGGTTCGAATCGTGGTGTGAGATGTCTTTTTTTTTTTTTTCGATTTTTTAAATTTTAATATTGAAGCAGTGTTATTTAGGTCATTTTTCACATAGCGTTCGTTTTTCCGTTTTTTTTTTTTTTTTTTTTTTACTTCACTTATTCTTAGGTTTTCATTAACACTCCCACCCCCGACCGACCACACACACCCGGGTACCCACCAATTTTTTAAATTTTAATATCGAAACAGGGTTTATTTAAGCCATTTTTCACATGTTTTTTTTTTTTTTTTTCTTTAGTTTTAACGTTCGTTTTTCTGTTTTCGTTTTTGTTTTTTCGATTTTTACATTTAACATGGTTCGTTTGACTTAGGTTAGTTTTTTTTTTGTGTTTTTATTTTTTTTCGTTTTTTTTCGTATAATAAAAGTGGCACTAATTTTTCCGGTCACGATCGCCAGAAATATCCGAAAGCAATCAGATTTGATCAATGTGGAAATATTTTCCTTATATCAGATAATTGCTATTCCATTTGGACATGGTCTCCCGCCCCCCTCCCGACATCTTGGAAAAATAAAAATAAAAAAAGCGTTCCCGCAGTAAATGAAATACTACTCCGCAGACAAAGTTGACCTCATTAAGTCATTAAAATGTGCACCTGCCAATTCTAAATAGTTAAATAAATTTAAACGTGTTTCTGTTAGTATTTCGCGGTGGCCCAATGGTTAACGTTGCACTTTTTTTTTTTCACACTTTGATTTCCAACTTTGCTTCAAGGGTTCGGGTTCGATCCACATACTTACCTACCAAAACCCCAGCTAGTATATCTATATATATAAAAATGTAAATCTTGGTTCGTTCGGAGTTAATTGTCTCAAAAACCACTGGACGGATGGCTTCCACGTTTTGGTATAATATGTTTACTATATCCATGTGTGTTTTTATATATTTCTTTTTAATTATAACATTATACTTAATTTTTCTATGATAAATAGCTAGATTTCTTTGTACCGAGAGGCTATTTTTTTTATTTAGGGACAATTATTTATTACCGCTTCCTGTCACGTGACCAGTGTTACAATTTAGCGGTTTTCCTGCTAGATCTGGAGATTTCGTTTACAATCTAGCGGGAAATTCTAGAAAATCTGGAGGTATTTGGCACCCAGACACTCGCATTAGATTGCTTGAAAATACTTTAAAACATAAAAATAAACTCATTCATGTAAGTAAAAAAAAGTAGCATTTATTGCCTTTGGTAACAATTATTTATTGATTATTTGTTTTATTTTTCACCTTTTTTTCGACTAACCATTCTTAAATCTCACTATAAAATCGATTTTTCCAAGTACATTTTAGGTGGAGGGGGGGGCATTCCAATCTCCCCGAAGGGGTTTGTATTACTGTACACGGGTTTGTATTACTGTACACAGATTCGAAAAAGTTGTCAAAAACAAATATATAACAAATAAATGTTATCAAAGGCAAGATAAGTTACTTTTCTGCCAAACTGGCTAGCGATTTTCTGGACATTTCTTTCTCCTGATCTCGCGGGGTTTTTTTAAATCTCAATTGACAACATTGCATCACTAAAAAAACACCACAGGCTTAATGTAAACAGAATATGTTTACAATATCGGTAAATTTTCAATGTGTTTATTGATAATGTAACCATGTGATTGAACTTTAATTTAAATTAACCACACGAGGTCGCAAAATGAATGCCGACGCTCAAAGTGTATACACTTTTTGATTCCTCCCTTTACTTAAAAATTCACCAAAAATCAGGAAATTAACGAATTTTAATGAAAATTGCAGTATTTTTCAAATAATGATCGCAGAATATAATGAACTAATTATTTTTACTTAACTCTTGGTGAAAATGTTTTATTTTGTTTAAACAAAAAATACCTTTACTAAAGTTATGGTTTTCAGTAGTAAAAAAAAAAGCAAGAATTTATTTTTGCTTTTTTTTTTAAAGCATCGTAATTTGTAACAATAAAAAATAATTTTTACAGTAACATTACGAAAAAAGCCCCTAAAGTCCGTATTAATGTATTCGATATAACTCGAAGAAAAATGAATTATCGGATACTATTCAGGAAATTAAAGATTCAATTAGATTCCTATTTCAGTCACCTAAATTATTTAGGGTGAACCAAACCTAAATATTTTTTTTTTTGGTAAATATCCAGATACGCTACTACAGAACACCAACCACTCTAATTTGTTTGGGGGGGGTGATGTTGGGGCGCGCGGATAAAATACTGTTAAAAACTCGCTCAATATATGTTACCGTGACATAGGTTGACATATATTCGGCGGGTTTTTAATAGTATTTTCTATAGTTTTTTATTTATAACACCTTTTTCCATACTTATGGTGTTAAAGAGGGTGTGAGACAGTACACATGTTGAATTTTCGAATACATCGGTAAACACTGTATGTTTTTCGAGCTGAATAAATATGTTACATTGAATAAAAACACAAAAAATATATCCAGTTTGGCAGAAAAGTAACTTATCTTGCCTTTGATAACATTTATTTGTTATATATTTGTTTTTTGACAACTTTTTCGAATCTATGTGTACAGTAATACAAACACCCATTTTGTGTTTTATATACATAAAGTACAATTGTTGAATGTTACTGCTTTGATTATATTCGTTTGGGGGGGGCACAATTAAAAAATTAAGAAAGATTAAAATAAAGCGAAATTTAAGTTTCCGTTCCATTTTTACAACAACCGTAAAACAGTGCATACTCAACAAGTTTTATCGTAATTTATAAGCATATTGAAACACTAAATCAACATTTTATTTATTTTTTTGCATAATTAATGATGGAAGTATTTTTCTGTTTATTTTCTTAACATCTGTTAAAAAAAAAAATAATTTGTACATTCTCTTGAAAAAAAAGAATCAAACTTTTCTCTACTTTCACATGTGTTCCATTTTAACAAACTGAGCCACAGCAACGCGTGGCCGGGTACAGCTAGTATATATATATATATAAATAATCATTAGTAAACATTCCAAAACCACATATATTTATATAACATTCATATGGTTTCATTATTGGTATGGTACGCCTTACACATGTTTCATTGAATGATAGAAATTTATCAAACAACTCATCAGAGATTTATATAAATCCATATATAAACTTAAATTTCAATGGTTATAATTCTTTAATTTGGGTTGTTTGTCATTTCCTCAATACTAGAGTATAAATATATTTTATAGGTTTATATGTTTCATTATAGAGATAGGTTTTCCAGAACTTTTACATGCAGATAGGTATAGAATAGCATATATTTGTTTATATTGGTGGAATATTCCGTTCCCAAAGCCCTCCAGTTAGAGTACTTATCGTTTGAGATCAATTATGTGGTTGGTTTCCTTATGTAACACTGCTCTATGATAATACTTTTCACAGTTATAGATCAACATTCCAGTTGCAAGCGTGCTACCCATATTAAAATTTATCTTTATCCCATACTGGGTATGTAAATAATTTAAATGTTAAATCTCTTGTCAAGTCTTATCTTAATATAAACAATTTATTTTTATTTTTTAATCTTTATTTCAGTATATCTTTACGATGTAAGGGAAATGACTCCATTTTGTCCATATTTATCAATTCATACTTTTATTGAAATTCCTATGTATTCTTACTTTAATATTTTGACTTTTGTCTTGCTTAATTTAAACTTATGGTTCTAATACTATTCTCTTTATATCAGTCTAGGTTCAATTTCTGAGTTAGTTTGCTTCAAACTTCTATTCTGATTAAGTTTATTTTAATCCATCATAATCTGTTCATCTCTATATTTTTCTTCTTTTTTTTTTTACAAGGTAGTAACCACTTGTCAAGAGCCGGAAGCCACTCGGGGATAAGGGTTATTGCATGTACAGTAATCAATAGGATAGTATTGTAGTAATCGTTAGTATTGGAGATTTGATAAAGTGTCTTACTTAAGGGGGCGGTTTATCAGGAATCTGTTTATGCTGGACTTGAAGACATCCAGGTTGGAGTCAGGTGGGAAACAGGCAAACGGAACAGAGTTCAATAGGTGTGCAGTTCTAAGAAAGAAGCTTTGTTTATGGGATCTACATTTTGGTTTTGGCACAGATAAAGAGTGGGGAAAATTATTGACAGTGGTTTCAGTTAGACTGGTGTTTATTGTGAGAGATTGGCGAGGGGGGACCAGAGATTGGAGCTCAGACGAGCACTTGCCATGGAAGTAACGATAAAACAAAGACAGGCTCGCAACGCCTCTCCTGTCGGAGAGAGGTTGCAAGGAAGAGAAAAGGGCATCCCCCACTAAGCCACAAAGCCTATTTTATACTCTTTCAAGGCAGGATAGGCTGTTTTTAGCAGCTCCTGCCCAGATGTGGCAGCAGTACTCCATCCTTGTACGTACTTGGCTTTTATATAGATAGAGAATTGCATCAGTAGTGAGATATTTTCTGGAGCGGTAGAAGGATCCTACCATTTTTCCAGCGACCTTGGCAACTGACTTGATGTACATGTTCCATTTCAGGTCAGGAGTAAAGGTCAAACCCAGAAGCTTATCAAAACATGGAGCTTCCCTTAGACAAGAGCCATCCATTTCAATTGATGCCAGATGGGGATCAGAGCATTGATGATGTAAAGATAGGAGCTTGGTTTCAGATGCATTAAAAGTAACCAGCCACCTCATCTCCCCACTGTACCATGCGCTCATGGTCAGAGGATAGAGAATCAGAGAGAACTTTGTCATTTACAGCCTTTGATGTGTTGCCGTAGATGGTCGTGTCATCGGCATAGATGTCAACAAATGATTTAAGTATGTGTTTTGGGAGATCATTGATGTAGATCAGGAAGAGAGTTGGGCCCAGGATGGACCCCTGAGGGACTCCAGCGTTAATACTGTGGGCCTCTGATTTCTGCCCATCAATCACTACTCTTATGAGCCTATTGGAGAGAAATGATTTAATAATTGAGAAAACATTTCCAGTTATACCGTAGCTGGGAATCTTGTGAAGTAGACCCTTATGCCATACCTTGTCGAAGGTCTTTGATATGTCAAGAGCAGTTGCCCTAGAAAGTAAGCCTTTGTCAAGAGGTTCACTGATCCTATGAGATATAATTGTTAGCGCATCTGCTGTAGATCTGGCAGAATGGAAACCATATTGCATGTCACTAAGAAGGTTATTTTTGCTGAGGTGGTTGACTACTTCTCTATTTAATATGGATTCCAGCAACTTACTCATGACACACAGGAGATTTATTTGTCTGTACTGAGAGGGAGACGACTTATCACGTGAATTCTTAAATACAGGGAAAACTGATAAGGTTTTCCAGGGAGTCGGAAAGCACTTCTCCTTAAGGCAGCACTTAAATAGTTTCGTAAGTATGGGAGCAAGTTCTGGTTGAAGCTTTTTTAACACTATAATTGGGATGCTATTAGGGCCAGTTGCTTTACTGGAATCTAGGTTCTTGATTAGCTTGGCGACCTCATGCACGGATATTTGTATGTTGCATAGTGTGTTGTCTGTTATAGGAGAAAATATGGCCTTCATCGCATGGGGTAGAATTAGCTGCAAAGTTCATGGCAAATAGTTTGGCCTTGTCTGATGCTGACGAGATGACCTCTGGTCCATTGATGATGGTTGGGATAGAATGCATGCTTCTCTTCAGGATCCTGTTTGCTATTTGCCAAAACTGGTGAGAACCAAGCTGCTGCTCAGCTACTTTGGATTTAACAGACTGAGCATATAGCTCTCTTGCATTTTTTATTACTCTTTTACAGTGGTTGCTGGCAGTCGTGAAAGCAACTTTAGTTTCAGAACATCTATTACGTTGGTAGGTATAAAGAAAGTGAATTCTGTGCGTGGTGGCAACAGCATATTCTGGGGAGAACCATGGCTGGCTGTTAGGTTTTTGTTGGAATTTTTTAGATGGTATGAATCGGTCTATGCCTACAATTAACCATTCGTTCAGGTCTGATACATCCTTTTTAAACATGGAATGCAGAGGTAGATCAGATATGAATGTACGGAAGCCATCCCAGTCAGCCATTGAGTATCGATATACAGTACGGTGGAGAGGTATGTCTGGAGACTTATTGAATTTCATTTTTATCTTAACTGATACAACGGAGTGATCAGAGGATCCCAGAGGAGATAGAACGGAACATGAACATAACTCAGGGGAAGTTGTGAGAAAAAAGTCTAGAAGGCTTGCATACTGATCGGTAGTATCGGGCACATGGGTGGGTTCATGAACAATCTGAGTGATGTCATAGGCAATGGCGAAATCATAACAGAACCTCGCTTCCTCATCTGTCTTGTCCGAGTGGGTTAGCCATTCCACATTGTGGACATTGAAGTCACCACAAATGTGGCTGTTAGTCGAAGGATGAGCAGACAGGATGTGGTCAATTTTCTCAGATATACTCTTAAAGATAGTAACTCCGCTGTTGTGGGGGCGATAGAGGGCAAATATAAATGCAGTGGTGTAAGCAGCTGCAATCCGGAAGCACAGTTAAATTAGGGTCTTCACTGCAGATATCCCTACCACACGGAAAACCATCTTTAATGTAGGCACGTATTCCATGCCCATGGCGATCTTGGGGGTCAGATTTAGTTAGAGTATCCTTTAATTATGAACTCATCTAGGGAAGTGGTCGGCCCTATGCCAGTTTCGCTTAAGAAGAATATGTCCGGTTTCGTCTCCTGTAATTGGGTTTCAACCTTTGGAAGTTGACGTTGGAGAAGGAGACATGGTAGTAGGGGTCTACGTTGGAGGATGGGGTTCTAGGTTTATTCGTGTTTTTTTTCTGGAAATATTTCATGTTGACGATTTGGGATTTGTGGAACAGGTCAACAGACTTGGTTAGAGCAGGAGGGAAAGCAATAGAGAAAGATAGGAATTTTTTTTTTTTTTTTTTTTTTTGTAGCACATGATAAGGTAAAACCATAACAATTACCCACTAGCATGGCATCGAGAGGCCTCACCTGAAACTACTGCATGGTCCAGAATCCATTCACCAGATGGCAATACAGCAGCCCCAGTACTTTGCACCTGCTGATAGGACAGCCTCCTTAGTGGTTAATCCAAGGTTCGGGTCCCAGACTATCAGATGGATAATGTGAGCCCAGATGAAACATTTACCTCCAGCACCCTTACTAGTGACATGGTCACAACAATAGACATAGAAACAGAAATTTTCGACATCTCCGGCTACTGTTCACAAAGTAGTGCCGACCTGGAAAGCAGCTTTTTCTTCATCCTTTGGACTGAGGGATAAATAAGGAGAAGCGAGAGTAACGAGAGCTGCTGATAACGCATCCATTAAAAAAAAGTTCAAAGGACTTATTACATAATATATATTTTTTTCTTTTTGCTATTGAAATTTCTCAGGTGTTAGTTTATTCCCAATAACGATTATTAAATTAAAATTTAATTCTATTTCCCTTTTTTAGGTTATAATTAGTTTATTTTTTCTATGTTAAGTTAATGACATTAATTTATTTATTGCACCATCCTAAAATTTTCATATTAAATTTAACATTCTCTTGCAACACTTATATTTCACTCTCAACATATTCCTTTTTTTTTTATTTACACATTATTTTAATCAGATTTTAGGCACAATAATAGAAAATTATTTCTATGTAAACAGCTTTGTATAACATCAAACTCTTGGTTTAACATTTTCTTTGGAATTCACTACGTGGTATGACTCAAATAAACATAGATTACATCTTTTTGATTTACTAGGTTTATATTTTCTATCTTTATTTACTATTAACCATTTTAATTTAAATTCTAGTTTATTCTTACATAGTTCCCTAAACCAATCACATAATGCAGTCGTGTTTCTCTTCTTATTTTTAATATTTATTCTTTTACAATCATTATTTCTATCCTTATCCTTATTCGGTTCCTTTTCTGGTCTAATGTTAAATGATACAATATGGTTTCTGTATCTGTCCTTAAAATTACATTCAGTTCCCCCTAAGTATATCTTTTTTACTATTATCCACCTTAATTTCACATTTTTATACAATTTAGGAAATTTAGCAATTGCCTTCTCATGGACATTTGTTAGGTATTCTACAGTTACATTTTTCTCAATATTTAATTTACCTGATTCAATCCTACTATTATTCACTATTTTGTTAATTTTACCATTATTTGAATTTATTATAGTTTTACTTAAATTGGTAGCAGTTGAGAATGAAAGTTTAACTGTGTTCTTATTAGTTATTTTACTTAATCTATTGTCTGGGGAGAAGTTCTCATCAATTATTTTGTAAAATTCTTTAGGGATATTATTTGGTATATGTCCGCTGAAAGGTGGGTTGCACCTATTTCTCTTCTTCATAACTGCATTATTACGATTATATGCTTGTTTATCATTTTTAATTTCTTTCTTTTTATTCTTATCTTTATTTTTATACCTAATTTTATTCCCTACATTTCTTTTTCCCTTCATCTCCATGTTATATGATATTGTGTAGTTTATCCTTCTATCTTCATTATCCACCTCCTTTATGTATTTTATCTTTCCTTGATATCCTGATCAAGTTAATGCTTCATTATAGTAATTCTTATTCTTATCGAATATATTCTCATTTTGTGGTATCCTAGATATTCCTTTTTGAATCTGAAAAGAGTACTTAGAAAAGGAAACCTAGAGAATTTGCCATGTAACCAGGCAAATTCGATCTGTGAAAAGTGTGGATGTATTCTTCTTTCAAAGGCAGGGTATGTAAATCATATCAAATTTCACATTGATACACCATCGTCATCCAATGTTCCCCAGCAACTCGACAGCACAATGTGTGTCATATGCCGAAAGGTATGAAGGTATCTGGACTAAAAAACAATATGGTTGTGCATAAAGACAATATTCCTCATCTGAATCCAACTAAACTCTGTTAAAACTTTGACTTTTGTGTGTGTCATGTCTGTCATCGTTTTTGTAAATCAGCTGCCAGCCTTCAGAACTATCTGAGGACACATGAAAGGCTATTTGGTGCAGAACATAAAACTTGAGACGGCAATCTGTAGAGATGCTGCAAACATAATCATTTATATATATGCTTATATGTATGTATATGGTCATGTCATATGCTACTGTTGCCATGTAACCCAGTACTACCTGCCTCATGGTCGGGTCACCGGCGACTAAACTGGTTCCCCCAACAGACTTGTTTGGTGAGGAGGGCAACTAGTCCCCCAGAAGGATTAAAAACAACACCTTTCAAAAGGCGAATGAACCCTCTTTCAGGGTCAACGGCCAACTAGCACCATGTGTGTTTGTGTGTATGTATGTGTGTGCTGGGGTGAAGGCAACCTTTCTAGGAGAAGAAAACCTCTGATTTAAAAACCATAAAGCGGGAGACCAGTACCCACATTCAGCTGGTCTGCAGTTTAACTTGTTGGCTATCTTGCTCTTGCTTGTTGCTGGATCTCAACACTTTGAATCGAGAGAGAGAGACTTAGCTTTCGTACAAAGCTAAGACTTTGTAGCATCATCTGTGTATAGATACTCCCTCAGGCATTTGTCTATAAAAATGGTCCTGTGGCGATGGAAGTCATTTTTGGGATCATGGACTTTAAATGTCTGAGGGAGTGTCACTCGTGTGACAAGACGTTGCAATCATCATGTATGTATATATATGTGTGTGTCTGTATTATATATATATATGTGTGTCTGTATTATATATATATATATGTGTGTCTGTATTATCTAGATATCTATAAAAGTGAACGTGTCTGTCTGTCTGTCTGTGCGGCTGTCTGTGTACATTTCCCTATGCAATAACTCTGTCAATTTTTAGTCTATAGACTCGAAATTTGAAATACCGGGTATTGAGATTTGGGAAAATCGACGTGACGGGTGTCAGCCAGAAATTTGGCTGTTAAGGGGTCAAATTTCAACGATTTGACCTTTAAGAACTCTACCAAACTCCTCCGACAATTTTGGGTCTAGACACTTGAAATTTTAGATATGGGTTCCTTGAACCTGGATCTAACTTAATAAAGTGATTTGAGCCCGAAACTATAAATTTTAAGGGGTCATAATAACGGTCAAATTTTAAAAAAAATTGACGTCTGCGATCTATACCAAATTACTCACACAATTTCTGGTCTAAACATTTGAAATTTTACATAAAGTGTATTCAGAGATAGGGCAAGCTTTTTTATCAGTTTGGGTCGAAAATTTTTAGTTACCAATATATAAATGTATGTATGTATG